>NW_007578136.1:409756-443663 GCF_000690725.1 Stegastes partitus | reverse complement strand
TTCTTCAATTTTTGGAAAATTAACCTTGATTTTTTCTCTTTTTTTATGAATTAACGGCTTTTTAACTACGTTAAACTGCACAAAATACATTTTTGAGTTCTCTTTACATCTAGCCATGGTTGCATTGTTTCCATAGAGTTGCAGGATTTTATATTACCGTAAAAAACGAGCCCACAGCGAGTAAAAACGTGTGACAAAGCAAAAAAGCCAGAGGGGCTTCTAGGGTTCTTCTGCTTCAGGTTCAGAGAGTCAAAATGTGATTTCATATTTTGGTTTGACCTGTGAGCAAAACAGAGAAGCTTTATTTATTCAGCAACAGCTGTAAGAGCTGATCACGTGACATCACGTCATGCTGCGGTTGGTAATGCGGGTGTGTTAAGTTTTAGCTGCGATGTTTGGTCACCATGGCACAGAGGTGTGAGATGTGTGAGTAAAGAGTGACGCTGAAGGTTCTGTAAGCTGTTTGTGCTTCCTCACTTTCCATTCATAAACTACCAACGTCATAGAAAAAGTTTTATCAAGTTTAGAGTTCAAAGTGTTTATAAACTAAAAGTCAAGACGGCTTTACTGCATCCATCTCCTGTGAGCTGTCCGGCTTTAGCGACATGAAACAGGATTTCTGGAGCACGTTCATAATATTTTGTAGGATCTTGTGAAAAAATGAAAACAATAAGCACACAGTAAAGATTCTAATCATCTGGCTTTGACAAGTTCAACAAGTTCACATTTCCATAGTGAGTGGGTCGGCCGGCCTCGCTCCACGTCCCCGTGTCTCTGAGCTCTGGGCCTTTGGGGAGCTGCAGCGTGCAAACCTGGGCCGGGTTAGCTATTTAAAGGACAGTGCGCTACATTCACAGCCCTGACTGAGAAAACGGTGCTGGGGCGTCCATCTGTTCACACAGATGTGCAAACGCTTCTCATGCAACGTAACCTAGTTGGACAAGGTGTTCGGTGTTGCTCTTTCTAAACTTGTCCACCCGTTCCTGCTGATTCTGCTCTCAGCGCAACATCCATCATCTCAACTCTGAACGCATCACAATGTGCTGCACGCAAATGTCTAAATCAGATCGCCCGAGCCGCTTCTCTCCACCTGCGGCAGACTGTTCAACGTGTTGTCTGCTTTAATGCCTTTTCTGAGATTTTACGAAATTACATTTGTTTAAATGTTCTTCACAGAGTGTTCCCATGGTAACCGGACCGGCAGCGCTGCCACCGGCGTGCGCGGCACCTGTGGGATGTCGAACACGTCTGCTTTATTTCAAACAAGAAAAGAGAAGAAAAGAAAAGAAAAGCCAACGTATAAGACGAGCTTCTGAAAACCAGAGAACCTGACGTCAATCCAGCCTTTTGTCTGAGGTAACAGCCCTCGAAGAACGCTGACATCTGGATAAAGGAGAGTTCTGAGTGTGAAACGTACCCGGACACAGAATTTAATTCACTAATTTAGTGTATTTATTACATTTATTTATGTTAATGTAGTTTATGTCAACGGTATGCACCTTTATGCAACACTAACATTATAATTACAACTAGGATCACGTATTATTTATGTGCTAAAGTGAAAGTTTAATTAATTTAAGTAAAGTTTAAGTAGCTGCAGTTTGTAAGTCAGTGAAAAAGTTTTTTCGAGTCGGTATAAAAACGACTTCATAGACTTTTTTTTCTTTCTTCTTCCTGCACATGAACTCACTGCCCACCTGCCCACTGCTCTTTAAAAGTTGTGCTTCTACTGTAACGTTCAGAGCTTCATATGCCATTCATCGACATTAGACTACCTCTTGGAGTACTGACACTAAATCACCCTGAAAACTGAAGTACAACTAGCCATCCAAGGGGCGTTGGAATGAGGACAATGGTAAAAAACACCCGCTATCTTCAACTAAACTAGGAACAAGTAGAGCTAGTTAGTTCTGCAGTAGTTTCAGGGAATACAATATGCAATTTAGTAATTGTGACGTCAATCATGGTCTAGGATGTATTAACTTGGTGCAGGAGGCATCAAAAAGCGTTACACTGCATTTATAAATTGTCTTGCTTCTCTACAGATTTTAAGTGTCTGCAGCTTGAGTTAGTCACTGATGGTCAGCGAACGTCTAAAACTCCCAGTTAAACCTCATTAACTTCACACCACTACACATCCAACAAAGGAGGAGGAAGAGAGCTGGGATCCATGCTAGGCTAAAGGCTAACCCCTGCAGACCAGCAGGACCGTCCTCCTGCTCTCCAACATCCGCCCCCTCCACAACAAGCTGGACGATTTGCTGAGAGAAACCCTCAGAGAGTGGAGGGACTGCTGTGTGTCTGCTTTAACAGAAACATGGCTCCATGACAGCATCCCAGACGGACAGACAGCTGGAGGGGACGACATCGTTCAGGACGGACAGACAGACAACTCGCTCCGGGCAGCATCTGCAGCTTCACCATTGTCACACCATCATGTGGGGCCTGAAGAGGTTCGCTATGATGGAGACATGCATGGACGCAGCGCCCCCTTCAGGAGGCAGCGACAGCGACCGTTTTTCCCAGACGTGCATTCTGTAAAACTTGCTGGTTGAATAATCCTGAAGAAATTCTCTCTCATCTCGCCTGTACTACTGTGCATGTACAGCAACATGACAATAAACCTGATTTGATTTGATTTGATGTGATCTGATTTGATAATGTGGATGTGATGTGTGGACGTGGAGGCTCAGTCTCTTTAAGACGTGCACCTTAAACTAAACTAGGCTGACTAATTAAAACAACGAGTGAAAGACTTTTACAGCAAGCAAGTTGTAAAAAAGTAACCGATTACATTTTCTAAGTAACTTGGCTGCCCACAACCGCGAACTGAACCGTCATTAAAGCTGAACTGCTGTGTCATTTTGAACAGTCTGAACAGCCCGAATTTAGTTTAAGATCCACGTTTTATGACTGAGGATGACTGTTATGTGAAGGAGCTCTCACACTATCTATAGCAGCGTTCTACCTCTGCAGCACTGCTCTGTTGCCAGTGTGGGTTCCTCCCCTCCTGCGCTCCTACCATTGTCATTAATCAATTCCTGCCTCCTTCCCAGGGCGCCCAGACGCTCTGGCAGTGGTAATGACCTTGGGGACCCGCTGGCTCCGCTCCGCAGTGTCAGCCCTCCACCTCTATGGGAACGAATGTGACGCGTCTCACGGAGATCTGAGCTCGACGTATGACAGAATGCACATGTGTTACTTCACGCTGCTGTTGAATGAAGGTGAGAAACTAACAAAGCCCTGTTCGCCAGTGCAGAGAAAAAGCAAGGCTGTGGTTGGTTGCCAGGTTCAGGCCATAACATCCTGTTGACTGAGATATGGCGGCTACTGCCCGTGACCCTGAAAGCACTCCCATTAGAGCGGTCCTCGCTGAAAACAAGAGCTTTTATCTGCTGCATATTAGTTAAAAATAACACGGTGCGAGATGGGGAGCGATTATTGATAATCCTCTTAAAAACATTCCAGCCATAACATTTGAGAGCAGCTCTCATTTAGCATAAAACTTAATGTCTTCAGCGTTTACGGCATTCAGAAGCTACCGTCACACTCTGACGAGGCACGGAAAAAAACCAAGAGCATAATTGGTAGTAAACATTTACTCCGGTTTGATGTCTGCACTCGCAAACACCACATCTGAGCGTACATTCAGTGAGTCTCATTTAGTCTCTGTGTTCATGCACACACACACACAAGCATCCAGGCAATATTTCTCCAAAGAGTCAGTAGCTCTTTTAATCATTCCTGATCCACAGATTTACACGCTTTCACAAACAGACAACATGAGTAAGTTTCTGCACCAGATCTGCTAACGATTGGCATGCAAAGCCACGCTGTCTGCCATCAAACACTCGCACACATTCGCAGAAATGCATGAAAGCTACGGCGAGGCTCCATGGGAAACACATGTGCGAGGGCCTGTCTGAGGACCGGCGTGCCAGAAGGCATTTCGCTAGTGGTCCATCATCCACAACACGTGTGTGAGTGGATGGGTGGGTGAGGGCAATCTCCCCGTGAGGGTCTCATCATGTCCTCCCAGCCCCTTACACCTCCCAACCTGACAGCTTCCGACGCCGCGGCATCCATCTTTCTCCCACCCTGACACCTCTGGGATTTACCTCCTCCCCTCTTTCAATTATTCGGAGGCAGAGCAATTATGGCCGGGAATCGGAGCCGTCGATAGCCACCGTAATGCTCGGCAGCTGGGCTGAAAATGACGAAACCTGCGTTCCGACACTTCTCATTATCACTCAGCACTCTGTGATTACCGCCGCGCCGCTATGACCAGGTATTAGTGTAAGAGACATGCCGAGGGAAATAGAGAGGAAGAGATAGATAGACGAAGAAGAAGAGGGGGGAGCGTATAGATCTGGCAGCCTGTGAGGGCGGTGACACCAGAGGAGCTTGTAGGGCCATTAACCCGCTGAACCCGAAAACCTGCCGACGGGATTTAAAGACATGCTGTCTTTAGAGAAGAAATCAGAACCGGAAACTATTAAAACAGAAAGATTTGTTGGATTTTCCGGCAGTCCAATAACATTTGACGCGCTGTTCCGTCGGGAAACAACCAAACCAAAGCTTAAAATCGTGATGTTTATTCCAAATCACTTCATTCTACAGGTCTCTTCCAAAAACAAACCTTTTTGGTTTTTTGTTATTTTTTTTAACTAACCAGATTCTGCAAAACAAAAATCACTTCTGTGCAACCAGGAAGCTGCTTGTGACTAGTTGTTAGCAGCAGTCGTGGCAAAAATACAGGAAGTCCTCGGCTGAACTGCAGGATGTGTTTACATGAGCAAATCTAAGTAGTAAAATATTTACAGTATGCATTGATGTCACCTGTAGGGACTTGAAAACAAAATGCTGCACATGTTGATTCCATTCAGCAGCGACCAACAGTCACCTAAAAAAATCAATTTAAAAGCATAAGTTGTTGAATATTGATAGTGTGTGTTGGTAAGATCTGTGGACATGAGGAAATAATGCTCCAAATGTTTTATTGTTTGTTTATTTTTGGTAAAATAATTAATCAAAGAAATATAACTACCTGTTTTGTGTGATTTCTACCATTATAACTGTGCACAACATATATTTTTGACTTCTCTCTATCCATGGTTGTGCTGTTTCTATAGATTTGCAGGATTTTATACTGCAGTAAAAATGGCCCCACAGTAAGTAAACATGTGACAGGAGGGAAGAAAAACACTCAGAAACCTCTTAGAGGGATAAGAAGACAACAGCGGTGACCTAATAAGCCATAGATTATTGTATATGAGGAAACCATTGTTGGGTTATTTCTGAAGGTCGAAGAACATGTTGAACCTGAAATACTCAGATGGGACGAGGAGGCAGGGTGTGATTAGCTTAGCTTAGCTTAGCTTAGCTTAGCTTAGCATGGCGAAAGCAGCCCCTAACCTCTAGAATTCACTCCACATCTTGTTTGAAATGTAAAAAACAACAAGCAGTGGTTTTGCAGGATGACACATACTGGAACTGTTTGTAGGCACCATCTGCCTTCGGCGGCGCTATCCAGACGACAATGTGACTCCGTGGAGTTATTTGCTGAGCCATTGTTGTCACGCGCCCCTTTATCTGGACTCTTTGTAACACTGCCATTCAACGGGTCTGAGTTTAATTAGACTGTGGTTGCTTTCTAGTTCTTCTCGTGCATTTACTAGCAGGAATCAATGCTGAAATGCACCATTCACAAACCACATCCCATCTGATTAGAAGCCTCGGCGATTGCCTAAATTCAGCTAACATACGAGAACAAGTCCGAAACGATCAACAAAACGATGTCTACTGGTCGCATTATGGGAGCATCACCACTTTAACTCGCCATAAATTTGTTTTGAGATCCCGTTTGTGAATTTTATGGTCAATAAAAGGGTTTTAAACAGATGAAAATGCAGCTCTATGCAGAATCATAACAGCTGACTCAGATGCCATCTGGGAGTCTGATTTTAGCGAGCATTTCAACCACCCAGACCATCTCCCCGGAGAACGCACGGCTCATCTTTATATCATGTTATGCGGCATAGAACTAACAGGCAATTGAGAAAATCCTGTGGGACAAACAAAACCCACTTCACTCAAATGAATTCAAATAAATTGTGCAGTGTCAGTGCCTGTAATGACGACAATCCACAAAGCTTTTCTACTGGCAGGAGATTTATTTTACATCAGCACCCACACAAGGACCTGGCTCTCTGAGCAAAACACCCTCCAGAGAGGGGACGGGAACGGGGAGGGTCTTGGATAGAACCCCTGTTTTTCAGACAGGGAGAGACAGATAACCACACTTCTTGGGGATCTGCACAGGGCAGACAAGATCTATCCCCCAAAAATATCCTTTCATTGCCAGAGAGAGGGATGGGGAGGCGGAGGAGGAGGAGGAGGGCAGCGGTGGAGAAACAAGTGATAAGCACCGCTGCGGGAGAACAAAAAGCCACTTGATTCTGAGGGAGAAAAGGAGAGGAGGAGGAGGAGGAGGAGGAGAGGAAGAGATGAGGGACCAGAGGGGATAAGTGAACGGCTCACGCTGCGAGGATGAGGAGCTGCCGCTGCTGCTGCTGCTCTGCAGAGATTGAGCAGACATGTCTGCTCCGTGCAGACGCAGACCATAAAACCCTCCTCTTTAAAAATGAGATACGATGACAGTGTCTTCTGGTTCGTGACACGTCCCCCGACTGTCTGCACGGGAAGCAAGACTTTACTGCTGCACAGTCCCAGTTGCCATAGCAAAAACCTCCCCTCCGCCGTTATTCATCTTCAAGAAGAACAGCCCCTTTGTGCTCCCTTATCACACACCTGGCGACAACAACTTTGACAAACAGAAAAACAACAACAGCCAGTCTTTCCGCGGCGCGGTCCAGAGTGGCGGAGAGGCGGTGCGCTGATTGCTGATTCGTTTTCGTCGTAGGAGAAAGTGGAAGCAGAAGCACAGTAATTATGTTACCCAAACCCCAACCTCAACCTAACACATTATTCACAATCCTCTTTCTGCAGGATCACGGCCCCTGCAGAGCACATTATGAGCAGCACTTTGTTGATTGAGATTGTGTAACCCTGTTGTTTGGTCTCTGCCTGAATTCTATAGGAATATGAGTCATTCAGTGGGGCCTTGGGCACCATAGTGAGCCTCATTGTCCTCCCGCCTAAGCAGGCTTGTTACACGAATGAGGAAAGACACACACACAAAGACCATACGGAGAGCAAATGACTAGGCCAAGCTGAAGGCCTCTTGGAGAGCTCGCTTCCCTCTTGGAAATAGGAAATGCAACATCCAGTCCTCACACGCTGCTGTTAAACGCTCTGCGAGACATGCTGGTATGCCGGGGAGGACCTGTCCCGCTGCTAATAGCACTTGACAGAGGCATGGAGGCATGACAGGCCATCAGCAATCATGAACGCACAAGTCCAGGGAAGGAGGAGGAGGTGATGACAACTTGGGCACCACTAAATCTCAGCAACAGACAAATACGTTTGACCTGCAGGCCTCTGAGGTGACAGAAGGGTCAACATGTCGGCTCTGGCAACGGAAAACTGCAAAGCCAAATCAAAATAATTGACTGACCTCGCAGATTAAATTGTCGGCATTGTTTGAGAGTCATTTTCACGCCTTGCAGAAGCTATATTTTTACAGTTTTGTGAGCTAAACGCTGCCGACACCAACGCAGATTCAAATGAAAGCCTGTTTGCAAATACTTTGTGACCCAGGTCTGGTTTTTTTTTTAGCGGTGAATAGAAATTTGAAGGTTGAAGAGCTGCAGGGGACTGCAGCACTATGCATAAAAAAAAACAGCTTGAGAGGACGTAACAAGCGTCCAACAAGAAAAGAAATGTCCTTGCTACCATGAAATCACTCTAAAAGTTCATTTAAAAATATCTTCTTTCTTCCTCACTCAGCTGAACTCTGTGAAAGTTACTGATTCTCCACAGCTGACATTTGCGATGCACGATCTGGGTCACGCTCCTAATAAAAGCTACTGTATCTGCACATAGTTCCTTGTGTGTAGGACTTCATGCGTGCACGTCTGCGTGTGTGTGTGTGTGTGTGTGTGTTTCTGCAGTGTAAGCACATGCTGTCCTCCATCTGTTGTTTGATAGAGACTGTTTCCTTTCCTGTGCAGCCAGCCAACCAGCCAGCCTTCCTGTACCGCTCTGCTTCCAGAGGGGAAATGGGAGCAAGACAGGCACACACTCCTGACAAACACCCTGGATAAGATACGAACACATGCAGACCCAGCTGGGCAGACAATGACTTAAGCGCACATGTTAACACAAACATCGGATAGTCTCCTCTCCTTTCTCTTTCCTTCCGTCTTGGAGTTTGTTTTTCTTGCGCTCTTCCAACTACTGTACGTTCCAGTTTGTCCTCGTTCTATGAAGACACACCTCCACACGTCAATAAGCCTCTGAATGCTCCAGTACAAAGTCTTGCACCACTATGGCAAGATCACAACCACTAGCAGAAATAAAAAGAACCTGAAAACGTCTTCCGTGCAGCATACAAGTTGAATTTCTTTGATTACAAATTGAAAAAACGTGGACTGGAATCAATGTGTTTTTTTCTCGAGCGCCCACAGGTGTTTCCAATCCTGAATAAAACAAATGGTTTCCACGCTGCTCTCCTCTCCGCTCCGTGGAAACACAACATCCATGAGATTTTGTTCCTCGACTGCTTGTTGCAGCTGAGTCACTAAAATGTGAAAATCGTGATTTTTTTAATGAAATATCACGATTTCAAGCTTCATTTGTGGGATGTCACAGATGAGTACTGCTGGAAAGTTGGACGAACCTTCCTTTAAACGCTGCACTTCTTGAAAGTTTTATTTAATTATTCTTTTTTTTAAAGACAACACGCCTTTCTTCCAAAGCCACCAGTGGGTTTTAGGGTTAAACGGCTCTGTGGGGACTAAGATTTTTTTGAACTGCACAACAATGAACGGGATTGTTAAATACAGGAAAGCATGGACGTTGAGGAGTAAGCCTTTAAACATGACAGAAATCCTGCAGCATGGGTTGTAAAACCAGAAAAAGGAATCTGTAAATACACAAACCATGCAGATTTCTGTCTTAGTCCTCCAATCATGCCTAAAAGTGTGACACCTGTGATTCTTCAGTCTTAACAAGGCTGCCGACTTAACTGTCACAGCAAGCTTTTGAGGCTTGCCTTTCTAAAGCGGAACAAATTTAATCAGCACAATGTCTTAGTTGGGCTCCAAGTATGAGTCCAGTACAGTTTGTTTCACAGACCTCTAGTCACGTCTCTGCGTATAAATACAAACCACACCATTTTATATTTCTCCGCTCTCGCCATTTTGATGATCACCACCGTGCCCCGACGCTGCGCAGGCCTCAGCTCTCGGTACTGTTTTTACACCACTTCCTGTTTCGTGGTCCTCTTTACCGTCTGACACAGGCATGGAGACGTGAATATCCAGACTGAGGAAGTCAGAATGGCACCAGCTTGAGATAAAAAAAAGTCTCTCAGTATGCAAAAAAAAAAAAAGAAAACGGAGCATCCCCGTGGCACGAAAAAGATCCCCAATGACTAATCTCAGATGTAAACACAACAAAAAGCTGCTGCAGAGAGCAGAGCTGCATGTGGCGTTACCTGGATGAGTGTTGATTCAATGTATGCTGATGCTGAGATCCATAATAGCAGGTCACATGGTTCTGGCCGAGTCCAGCGGTCACATTGTTGTCATTGTCTTCGGTGAAAAGTTGGACAGCAGCTGGAGGTGAGGAGGGTCGGGGGGGAGGAGGTTTGATGGAGACACAATCCCTGGATCCCGCTGTTCACTTCCAGCAATCTATCGAGCAGCAGCAGCCAGCCTTGGAAGCCTGAAAGGGATGCTCACCACCTTTAGAAATACGGAGAAGGACAGAGAACAGAATTAAAACGATTTTTAAAAAACAACAACAACAACAGATGAGGAGGAGATAAGAGGAAGGTGTGGCGCAGTTCCTGTCTTGAGCAGCAGCGCTATGTGGCAAGCAGAAGAGCAGAGGACAGCTTCCCCAAAGGAGGAGGCTGTGAGGTAATAAAGAGACCCCAGAGCATTATGAAACAGCAAATGCACCCTCTACCAGTTACCCTTCATGCATAATGACGCTATTTAGCTTTGAGGGGAAATTCAGGAGGAAGTATGAACATTTCTGTCATCAGCAAAGGGACGGTGAAGGTGGCACAAAGTCAAAAGTAGGTGCCCAAGGGTGGCTCAATGAGTTCATTTTGTATGGGGGGGGCGGCGATACATTTTGCAGAGTGCCCATAATGCAAATTAGTCCTCCAAATCAGGCAAACACCCACTCACAGTTAGTGCACTTGGTATCCAGGCTAACCTCATTTACTAACTAAAAAAATAAAAAAATTAGGTTCCCCCTGATTTCTAAATCTGCCAGATTTAGAGCAGAGTTTTACATAAAGCCTCTTCATGCCTCTTTGCCAATATATTTATTTTAATCCGTGAAAGAGTGATTTTTTGTATTACTATTCCAGTCCATGTGCGTGAGAAAACACTGGTACACGCCGCGCATAAGCTGTTGTAGAGATTGTAGTTTGGTGCCATCTAATATCCCTCCCTCACCCAAGGGAGACCGAAAAAAAAGGAGGATGAAGAGGAGAGGAGGGTGCGAGGAAATGGGGACAAGGAGCACAATTTATCTACCTGGAAACGCTGAGCAGCCAAAGAATCCAGGAGCAGTGTGTTGTTTGTAATGTGTGGAAACCTCACAACCGCAGTTTGGAGTATTCTGAGTTAAAGCTTTAAAGGTCTCATTAACTTCTTGTTTCTGAAAACTGTTCAATCAGAAGTTCCTCTTTTTGTGTTTTTTTTTTCCTGCTCCTGCAACTTTGCCATTTTTGGAGATACGAGGTTTTCGCTTGACAGTTGTTGGGGAGCATGCCGAGCGGTTGCCATGGCGACTCCCTCGTCTAGCTGAGCTTAGGAAGGTGTGGAGGGAAGGGAAAGGGGGGTTCTCTCTCTCTCTCTCTCTTTCTCGTCGTCCTGTTTCTCGTTTTCTAGGCTGTAACGATAAACTAATGGACACGTCTCCTGCAGCCCTCCCCCGTCTCCTCCTCCTCCTCCCCACTGGAACCCAGTGAAAGCGGGCAGTCAGCATTTGCTCCCTGACATGCCGGTAAATGAGATGTCATGCTCGAGCATTTTCCATGATAGTCAAATAATGGCACAAGAGTTCCAGCTCGGGCGGGATGAGAGTGGAATGGAGACCAGATCAAATAAAGATCACACTGTTTATCCCGCCTGGTGTAGTTTTAAAAACCTGTTCCTGGAAAGCACTGCGAGTATTTCAAATCGCATATCTTCCCAAAGCTCATAAATAAATAATTCGAGGTCTGACAGTGTGGAGTCAGATCAAGCAAACTATTGAATAATAGAAGAACCTTCCTGTAATGCAATCAGATGCAGAGCATCGCGCTCGGCAGCATCTGAGAAAAGACTGCGACACATGAAAGCGGCTGAAGGCAGAATACAATTTGTATGTGTAAAGTTTAATTATGTTCATTCTGAGTGGAACAAGCTGGAGCCGGCATAAAAATTTAATATCTAATAAAATATTTAGCTTAAAAATCTGACTGGACACTTGGAGAAGGTAAGAAAAGGCAGCAGTGGGAGGCGATGTCCTAAATGTGAACTGACTCGTCATTTATTTTGAAAAATAACCAATTTCCTCATCTCTCCTGCGCTGCAATAAAACCACGAGCACCGTGTTCATTTCAGAGTTGGTCAGAGGGAAAGCAGCAGCGCTGTCACCGACAGTATGCGGTGGACAAGGCAGCCCACGGTGACTGTCAACAGCTATCAGTGTATCACTTCCTCACAGTCATACACCGATTACCACAGCGCATGTGATAAACACCACATAAATATGGGTGTTACTCATGCAGGATTCGTATTACACTCGCTTTGTGCTGCGACTGTATTTGACTTGGCAGCTAAAATGTGCTCAGGTCAGTAAAGAAAGTAAACAAGGGTGCACTTTCTGATAAGGCAGCTTTAAAATAAAGGGTTGATACGCTGAAACGAATCATTTGCTGTTTGTTTAAATGGGAAACAAGCATGATGTGCATTGTTTCATATAACTCGAAACAAGATCTGATTTCTCCTGAAGTCGTACGAAAAGAAAGAAACAGACAAACTGAGTAAAGATTTTTTTTTAAAAGTCTAGAGCTGCAGTTTTCAAGTTGATCAGTGAACTAGTTGGTCGATACAGAAATTCTCATTGGATGAGAAAAATACCACATTAACAGCCTACACCACGACTACCGCAGAGACAAACAACTTCACTCAACCTAATGCAGACTCCTGAGTTTAACCTATTTAACAGTTACGCAACAGTTAGTTAAAGTTGCCTCCAAACTAAATATATATATATATATATATACCTTTTCCCTCATAAAAATCCAAAAATTGTCATATTTTGTCAAATGTAGATTAATAAAATCTAAGATTCACCAAATAAAAAGGCAGAAAAATGGTGTGTAATATAAATTTCTGTACTGGAAAGCATGTCCAGAGACAAATAATACATAAAAGTAATCCTAAACAACACCTGATTAAATAAATATCTAATTGAAAGCCCTTGTGTGCAAAGTTGGGGAGATAAAAAAAAAACAAAAGCATTTGTCAGTGTTGCTGTACGACGACGATGACATGTTTTCTGTTTCACACTGTCTGGTTAAACCCAATGAAACCATGTTATCCGCACGCTGCAGCTCAACCACGCCTGCATATGTTTAGCGTTTACTGACAACAAACCAACTGACAGCATGTTAATGAAGTCGTCTGCGTTTTGCTGAAACGAAGTCCAGTTTAAACTTTGCAACAGCAGTTTGCGTATCACGGCTCAACAGGCACATCGTCTAAAAACAGCGCAGGCTAACGTGTCTGCTTTGTATTCCTCTGCTGTGCTCACCAGTTGATATAGAAATCCTAGAAATGTTGGCAGGTGCACGCCGGTCTGCTTCAAGTCTGCAGTTATCACTTCAGAGTAAAAACAATGTGGGGGGGAAACTGATTTAATATGCTGCACATGCTAGATTTTTGTGTTGATTTATAATTAATTTAGGCTAATAAGACGAGCAGATAGAGTGCACTCGGTGCACCGTGGCTGATTTAGTCCACGTGGAGATAACGTGCAGATTTTTCTTCCCCGACCAAGATTTCCTTTGGTTGCCTAAAGCCCTAACAAAGTCCCTGATGTCTTCGAGTTGCATTAACACTCTGCTGTTGTAGTCAGAGCGCTGTGTGTTTGTGGCCGGTTAAAAAAAAAAAAGAAGCAAAAACGCCAACACAAGACATGCAAGCAATTATATAACATCTCTGGCACAGTCTGCTCTCTGACAGGCCCTAAGCACCCCGCTTGTATATGCATGTATACATCTGAGGCTATAATGGATGGTGCCTGTGCAACATGTGGGCTTCAGTCGCTGCAAGATTTACAACTCCAGACTCCGGGTTTCCTTGTAACTCTGATACAGGTGCTGTTTCCCCCCAACAAGCCCCTAAGCTCAAGCTCAAACAGTCCCGAGGTGACAAATAGCAGCTCAGTAGACGGATGGACACCTAACAACACCTATATGCATACAGGCTTGCCTCTCTTTGACTCATCCACATCTCCAGGGTCGTGGTCAATCAGATTAGAGCATCGCACTGAGATCTCCGAGTGCACCAGCACAAATCCATTTATAGAGATAAGCTTTGAGGGCAACTGCTGCCTCAGAGACACACACACACACACACACACAAACAGATGCAGAGTGAGAGGGAAGAGATGTCACTTCACCCACTGAGTCGCTATCGGGCCTCAGCATCAGTGCAGCACAACAGTGTTTACACAAGTCCTCTCTGACCTGCAAACTGTGTGTCACTTCCAAGAGCACCAGCTCAGGATCCCTCCGAAGGGTCGCCAGATGAATCTTATTTTGCAGATCTTTAAGAATATATTAAATCAATTTTGAGAAGAACATTGACAATCTAAAAGGAAGCACTATTATAGACAGATTTGGAAAAAAATCGAGGAAACAAGAGTGTGTGACACCTTTCTGAATGCTGCATAATGGAAAATACAGTTATTACCACAGTAATACTGTAAGTCTGTGCTAAATTTTTAATGATAAGACTTTAATTAGAACAGAGCAGCAGCAGCAGTCTAGCACCTGCTTCACCACATCAGCGTTAGAGAGATGTAGCAGTGAGAGAAGTGGCAGAAAGCACATTGTGATTTATGGTGTTTACAGCCCAACTTGAAAGGGACAAAATCAGCCCAGAGATGAAAACTGCAGCTGCAGAAATTATAATAAATGGCTCTGCAGGACACGGATGCATGTGTGTGGACTTTCTGCTCCTCTGATCAGATGTGAATAGAGCTGTGTCCCCGATGAACCACACACATTGTGGGCTTAATGTTCCAGAGCGAGAGGACAGACAGCAGAAAGGAGGAGGGTGATTTCGTTAGCCGAGGCTCCCTCGCCTGTCCGCGAACACGCCAGTGTATCTTGGCATCCAGGTCTGCTGAACACCAACGAGTGGCCCTGAGCCAAAGCAAGCAGGATGTGAATGTGATAATATCATATAGCAGCTCCCCCCAAACTTGGCAACTTGGCTGTTTTAATCAAGTATCTGGAAATTTCCTATAGGGCCCAGGCAGGACTAGATCAATTACAGACAGACTCTGAACGAGATAAACTGCATCAATAGTGTTATTTAGTTAGTGGGCAGCTTAATGAGAACCCTGATTTAATGTTCACCTGTAGCTCCCTCAGATCAATAAGCAGTGGAGTGATGGAAAAAGCCTCTGAAATGTAGAAAATGTTCATTAAGAACATAAATGAGAAGGAGCCGCTGCCTGGGCCAGGTGTAAAGGCTCCCAGGTGGTTCAGAAATACAGGTTTAATCACAAATATTGGCTATTAGATGCAATGTGTTATAGATTTTCAAGGGGTTTAAATTTACAAGCATTGCCATAAAATTTACTCCAGAATATTATAGTAGGATGGATCCTCATGATGCTGGTGATCCAGCTTAAATATCTGAACATTTAATAACAGACTGCAGCAACGTTTTGTATATGATTCCTAAACCATGCATCTCTGTCCATCATTATAGTTTCTTTTTTTCTGAATCAAAACCATCTTTTACTACCTTAAAACGTCCCAGATGTAACTCCTCACAGTCGCTTCCCAAAGAACGTGCAGAAAGTTCAAGTCCTCGTCTCCGTTCCCACCAAAAGATCTGCCACTTGTTGTAGCTCGAGCACACCAGCTCACCAGTAACTCCGCTTAAACTGCTTTATCCTACACAACGGCCAGTTGTGATGTAGTCGGAGTAGTTCAGACGTACATGTTTGAACCGAAAAACGATTCTGAAAGAGTCTAATGACGTGGAAAGTTCCACCCCGCGAGTCAACAGGACTGGTTCCTTAGAAAACAAACAAAAAACAGAAGTCTAAATTTTAGCTGACATTTGTACGCTGTAGTTTCAAAGTGGAAACGCTCAGCCACTGTTTCTTCTGTATGCTACCATATAAAAAGCACAATACGGACATTTTAACGAGGCAAAGTGAAACGTGTTGATGAGATGGGAACAGGACACTCGTCTCCCTCTCACTATAAACTGTAATAACTTCCCTGATTCACTTGTTATCTAGTGCGAGATCAGAGGTAGTCCAGTACTTTGCTTTATTACCAAACACCTGCAAAACCTTCCTGATCGGTACTTTTTATTCGGCGTAATTACCAGAGTATATGTTTCAACAAGCTGAACTAAAACGGTGAACAGACGGAGCGCTCTGCTCAACAGCTGCACTGTCATACAGCTCCACGCATGTTGACTTACTGTGTATATACACATCTCATCGATTTCTGCGTGTCTAGCTCTCGCAGCCCGTGGCTATAGTATAAAGCTGCTATATTGTGTTTTTAATCTCTGATGAAGGTCTGCGGGTGAAATGTTGCTCTTAATCAATACTGCACTGACAGCGCGTGGGAGTCCTCCGCTGCTTTGTTGTAGTCTATTCTCCTATGCACCCTACATTATATACTATTCTGCTTTAACGGCGTGCAGAGCCGGGACCAGCCTAGACAGCCCGTCAGTCCAGTTCTCAATTGCGACTTACAGCTAGCTGACCAGAGGCCTAAAAAACAATCCCCTGTCAGTTCATTATAAGTGCAGCATGTAAAAACAGAGTTTATTCAGCCCTTCCACCCAACAATCTGATGCACATCCCCTCAGTAGTGGTGTCTCTTTTCCCTTCCTTTTCACATCCTTTCCCAAAAGCTCATTCTCCGAAGGCGCCTGGGAGCAGCTCAGACAGAACCGGGTGAGGATTAAACAAGTCCCCAGCCGAGGATTCCCTGCAACATTCAAACTGCACGTGGTAAATATTCATGGCAGAGACACAGTGTTATTCCAGGACAAAAGGGAGGAAAACAAACACATTTCGACACATAGGCATTTACAAACCTCCCCCCCTTAATACCTACACAACAGCAACAACACATATAGACCGGCATTAATGGGCATGTAAGAAACATGTACACCCACACAAAGGGGGGACTAAAAGAAAAAGAAAAAACCCTGTGGATTTCTCAAGCTATCTGTGTGTATATCTGGCTGCAGCCCAAGGCAACATGTCTTGTCTGTCTGCGCAACCTTGTCTGGGAACAGAGAGGTTTCACACGTTGGAGAGAAAGTCATGAACGCCTCCACTTCTCTTCACAAGAAAACTGCCAAAAGTAGGAACCAGAGTGAGAAATCTAAACACAAACGGAGCTGCGAATACATAACGATGTTCTTTTTAGGAACCGGTTTATTTATCGTTGTGAGCGTTGCTGCTGAAATATCTGGTTGGATGTTTAACACACATGCCAACGGAAAGACTGGCCTCTCTGAGCAACAAAACCTAAACACCACTGTCCCTTTTCTGTACCTGTAAATCTAACTTCTCTTGGCTGCTGGTCAGGGGAACTCCTCCTCAGTCTTTGTCACTGCATGAAGCTGACTCAGAAGCGAGCAGGAAGAGAAACAGTTTAGATCATATCCTGTGTGTGAACTGTGGTTTACAGCCAAACAGAAGGGGTATAAAATTAGCCGGACTGTGAGAACTAAAAAAGAGAGAGACGGGGAGAGAAGGGCCGGTCAGGCTAGAAAACACAAGGAGAGGGAAGGAGTCGGAGCCACCGACGGCTGGAACAGCTCCGGGTGTCTTCCTGTTTCAGCGCGACAACTCTGGCAACACACACACGCCGTCGTTTGCTCAACGCCGTGTGGCACATTAAGCCAGATTAAAGAACGAAACGGCCAAATGAAACTGCATATTTGTGAGCTACGACCTGGAACGTTCATCCGTGGGTGTGTCTCGCACTCATGAGCCAAGAATTAGTTTTATAAAATGACTCATTCTGTAATAAAAAAAAAAAAAAGTGAAAACTACCAGAGCAGCAGCTTATAGTGGCAAAAAAAAGAAGAGGAGAGAGTATCCATGCTTCATTACACATGAGCAAAATGATACAGGGTGTAAAATTTAAACTCCATTTTCTTACCACTAATGGGGCTAAAAATGTAAACTGTGAGCAACATTTATTGTCCTATTTGTGTCCAGCTAATGAATTTGTAGTAATTTTTTTTCTCTCTCTCTCCTTCTCCACTAACTTCAGAGGAAAATATCCAGCTTGTCTGTTTGTATGCAAGACATTCAATAAGTTTGTCTCGCTGCCGTTGGATGCTGTGCAGGGTGCAGGGATGTCATTTTATCGGTGCTATATGGCTTAAAAAAAAAAAAAAAAGGCTGAACCAAACAGTCAAGTCGTGGGCCGGAAAAGAGGAAACCACGTAGTTTGATGTTATCATTTTCTGCGGGTTTGTTTCGCACATAAATAATAAAACTTGTAATGATGTGATGTATGTCAGATTGAAGATTAACAGCTCTAGTCTGCAGCTGCAATCCATAAACAATAATAATGTTGATTAATGTGCCAGTTTTTTAACTGATTAATCGATTTATTCTATAAAATGTCAGAAAATTGTGGAAAAAAAATTCAATTCGATGTTTCTCAAACCGCAAAAATGTCTTGTTACGTCCACAACCCAAAGATATTTACGGTCATAAAGAATGAAAGAAAAAAAATCTAATTTAAGAAGCTAGAATCACTTGATCCAACGCATCAAAATAGTTGCAGGTTAATTTAAAAGCTATTCATGGCAGCTTTACACCCGTCTGCCTACTGGTAGCAGCTCGTCTATCCTCAGTCTGTCACACTGACACAAAGAGGAGGATAAAGTAAGCTGCAATAACATAAAAAGTTATCACAACAGTTAAAGTCAGCTGGGCCGTGACCCTCCCCGGCTACAGCGGGACACCCTCGTACCGTCCGGAGGAAAGTTTTCCTGGGATAGGAAGTGAGAGCTCATAGGAAGAACGCCCTGTAAACCTAAATCAACAGGATACGGATCATTTACAGGGTAACATCCACCGAACTCAGGGAGCAGTAAGCGGCCACGCCTGAAATAAAGTCCTCGAAACCTCTTTGTATCTCTCTCTCTCTCTTCAAAGGCATCACTTGGGCTGATCTGAAGGCAGGGCCGTGCGCATGAGTAAATACTGCAATCTGGCCATCAGACGGAGGGGGAACTTGCATCCCCCACCCACCCTCCTCCGCCTCCTTCCAGGAAGCAGCCATGTAAATACTCCGCAGCGTGATCGTCTGACACGAAACACGCCGGCTGCGAATCGGAGGGCAAACGGATCGCGTTAGCATTAGCTGGCGGCGGATGCAATATTTCTAAAGTTAGGATTCATTTCACAAACAGGCCTGAGAGGATTCTGTCTCGTCTTTACTGCCTGTCACACTTCAAACAATATCAAAAACCTGATTTCTTCCAGGGTCGCGGGTTATCCGACGGGGGCCGCCGCCGGAATGCAGATGTGTGTTATTTTAATTTATTTCCTGTGTTCCGGCGACCCGGAGGGAAATCACAAGAGCCGAGACAGGAGCTGCGCTGCTCTATCTTTAACAGGTAACAGGAAATTGGCCATTCAGCACATCATCTACAGTAGCGGCTCCAGCCAGCCAACAGACTGATGGATGGCGAGTCACACTCGAGCTGCGACACCATTGATTTCCCTCTCATACAACCCCAAGACTGCTGATTCAAGATAATGTTACATTTTTAAAGGCTTTGCTGTGATAGTGAGGTAATAAATTCTGCAGATGAAGCTGATAAATGAGCTCGAGCCGCATTGACAGGTGAGATTTATTTGCACGGCGCTGATTTATTTGTGCATTATTTATAGTTCATCGTTAAAATGTGTACTTTCGTTTCTGGTGCAGTATTAGGCTTTAAAATTGAGAAGGCTGCAAAAAATTCCAACCATTGCGTAACACCGGTTTTATTGTCAGGGAACATTAAATCGCAACTCATAACAAACGTTTTAGGAACTGTCGTGACTGTTAAACCCTGTGCATCCAGTGAACCGCGGTGTCATTTAGTGACATTTTTCCCAATATTTACCACAACACAGTTCATCATGAGGATACAAACTGAGATTTTGTTGTTAGCCTCCACTGATCCGAAACGCCAATGCTCTGCTTAACCTTCTCGGTCAATGGGAATACAGTACGATACAGTCAGACTGAGTAATGTTGTGTAAATCTTTATCCTTTTCCTGTCTGCATGGCCGTCCAGAGTTTAGACTGAAGCCTTGATCACACTCCAGAATATTCAGGATGCACACAGACACGTGCAAAAAAGATGAGCTCTTTGGTTTATTGCATTTTTTTGAATAACTTGAAAAAGTGACCACATGGTGTGTGTGGCCCTTTAAAGGAAATAGAAATAAGGATGTGAAGTGCAGTGCATACACACACCAATAAAACCACTCACAGCTGAAGTAAATATTATGGTCATCTCGTTGCGATGCAATGTTTCACGGGGAAACCTTGGGTCGTGGCCTTCGGGTGGATGTTACTTTGACAAGTAGCACCTAAATCCTGCTGCAGACCAACCCCACCCCCATGGCAGCGGCCTTCCCCCCACCAGTACAATGTGTCTGGAATGGCTGGATGAACATGACAAAGAGCCCCGGGCATTGACCTGATCTCAAAAGTCTCCAGATCCTAATCCGAACGAGCATCCGCGGGATGCACCGGAACGAGCCCGATCCACCGAGACCCTGCAACCTGCAGCACCCAAAGGATCCAACATCTTGCTGCCAAGACACCGCCTAAAGGTCCTGCATCCATGGATCAATGGGTCAGAGATGCTTTGGCAGCATGAGGGCGCATATGCAACATTAGGCAGGTGATTTTATGGCTTGTGTGTGTATCGTGTTGATGTTGCTTTTCTAGCGTATGCACAGTTTATGCTAAAACACATTTGTGTTGCATGTGGACGTCACCACAGACGCCAGGCAGCGATGCAGCGTTGGTGATGTTTGAGTAAATAAGGAACATCATTTAAGCACAGAAGGACGTCTTTATAAATACGACTGGTGTGGTTGGACGTCGTCTCAGTGCCGCTATCAGCTAATATCAGTCCTGGCATTATTAAAAGGATGTTAGTTTGGAGGCTTGTCAGAGTGCCATGCTACCTGTCAAGGAGATTACTAGTGTGGATCATTGTAAAGAGCTGTAAACAACAGGCCCACGTGCACGGCTCTGAGAAGGGGAGATAAGAAAGTGTAGGAGGGGTTCTGGTTGGACGGGGGGGTTACTGATCATTGTGCCAAGCTAGCAGCTGTGTGATGGATTTCACACACATCTTCTCATCTATCTCTGCGTCCCTTTGTGTCGAACAAAGAGCAAAAAAGAGCCCCTTTGGAGTGCATGCCGTAGAGGATCACTATTTCGCCATTCACGTCATTTGCCCCTCGCAGCATGTCGTGCATGGGTGAGCAAATACACCCCATGCTCCTCCGGCATGCAATTACTGTGTTTGTCAGGCACATGGGTCTCAGGCAGGAATATTTTCAGGAATGGAAAGAAACCAAACACACACACACACACACACACACACAAAACAATTCCAATTTGCCGTCAGGAAAGCTGCTTGAATTCAAACCGAATCCATGGATGTATCTGACAAATCCAGGAACATGACAGAGCTGCATTGTCTGCGCTGGTATCAGCGAGTGCAGCATCTTGGCGGCACAGCGCACAAAATCTGAACAGGATATTGCATCCCTCATGACATAAGCTGAAAGCATCCCCTTTTCGTTTTTTAGAATCGGTGCCATTACACAAGCAAATAACAACAGAGATGCCATGTCAGCCTCTCCAGAGGGTCAAATATGCACGGATTAGACTGTCATTAATACCGAATCTGGATTATCGCAATCCTGAGGCAGCTCTACAGCTACAGATTACTTCTATCCCAGCCTCAGCAATGGAAGACAATGGCACTTTTTGTTTCCCTCAGAACTGACAGTACCGCACAGTAACAAAGAGGGACTCATTTCTAATAGGGTCAGGAGTGATTAGACAAGCGGCTGCCCTGGCAGCCCAAAGAGAGACCCAAGATCCCCCCAGAATCCCCCAGAAGCAGACCGGATTTGTCAGATTATGACCTCACTAACTGCAATTTAGCCCATTAGTGTAGTTAGCTGTAGTAAAAATGGGTTAAACACGGCCTCCTGACTGCGCCTTTTGAAGACGTTTCATTATAACGTCGGCCTGTATTAAAAACAGAGCGTTTAGCTGTGATAAAAATGGCACCCAACTGTCTAGACGTCTTCACATATCTTGTGATGACAGCCCATCCATTTTGGCCGTTGTGAGTGCTGTCAGGCTTTTGATGCATAATTTATTAGCCTCCCACAAAAAAAAGTCTGAGATTTTACACTGAGACCTCGGAAACTGTACCAAATGTGAAGCAGACTCTACTGGCAGCCGAGCTGTTTGTGCTTCATTACAACTTATTAAGCGACAATTTTAAGCCAAAAACGAAACTAACTGCCATTACAGCCTTCTTCTTTTTTGTACAAAAAAAAAGTGTTATTCTGACATGAACAGTACCTATTTCCCTTTCTTATGGCTTCAAAGAGACATCTGAAAGAGGGGAACAGGGAATAGTGTTATTTCAAGCATTGAAATGAATCTAATGAGATTTAAGAGACAGTTGCTTTAATATCTTGGGTTTCATTAGCATCCTCTTGTTCAAAATAAAAAAAACCCGTTATTGTTCTTTCAAGGGAAGAAACTCAAATGAAAGACACAAAGTAGAGAGAGAAGGAGGGAGAGAGTATCAGTGGGAGTTACTACAAACAAGAAGTGAAGGCAGGAAAATGTGAAGCCTGAGGGGGCGGAGGGGTGGCGAGAGAAACTCAGAGAGACAGAAAGAAAGAGAGAGAGGGAATACAGATCAGCCAGCGTGACCTGTCCTTGCCCCACAAAAACAAATGACATCAGAGTAGCTGCCAATCAGCTGATGTGACTCAGAGAGAGGCTGTTAGAATTCACTCCGGCGTTTCTCTGACACGTGGCTATAACCCTATCGAAAGGCAGCTCGTTGTAGATTAGCGAAATCTAATAATGTCTCAATTCAGAATTTGTGAAAATCATTCTGACAAACAGTTTGAGCGAATAAACAAGAAAGAAAAAACTATTATTCTTCTTGTAAAAACACCACTTGGGTAAAGTGATTTCTGCAGGACACCTCGGTCTAATTCAATCCCAGACGGAGCAAAAGGAATCAATTTGGAGAGAAAAATGTGAATGCAATTACTCTGGGAGATATGGTTCGCTCTTACAAACTTAATTAGATGCATCTTTGGTGACAATGCAAAAAAAAAAAAAAAAAGCGCTACAGGCACTGACTGTCTTTTCAAAGCCAACAATCTCATCACAAGCCCTCATTAAGTGCTTTTCATTAGAGCAAACAATATTATGAACCTATGGACCGCACTCATGTTTCAATAAATAAAAGGAATCGCGGCCACAAAAACAGAAACGAGACGCCTGCGTTCAACAAAATGCGCGTAAATCTCGCCTGACAGAATGAAACCAGCAATAACTAACGGAGGCCAGTGATTCTGTTCCATTCTGAACTTCACCATCTGAAATAACTTAACATGACAATTAAATCTGAGATCTGCAATATTTATAAACCCCGGCGATAAATCTGTGTACTGAAAGCTCCAAATGTATTACGTCTGTCTAAACAAACCGGAGAGGCACTTCTTCTTCTTCTTCTTCTCCTCCTCACAGCGTGATACAGTGGAGAACGCTGACAGGAAATCGTTTCGGATCTGGTGAGCGTCCAAAGGTCAAAAGCAGAGTGTGCTTCTGCTCATCGGCTCACCTGTTCCAGAACAGCGGTTTTAATGCCTTGTTTAATAATCCATTTCTATGTCACGAAGCGGACAGGTAGTAGCTTTAATATTCAAATACAGACAAGGGCTTTAAGAGAGACTACAGAACACTGCATGTAAAGACGGATAAATGCTCTGCGGTGCAACTTACGGGTTTCCTGAGCGGCGGTTTTGAAGCCGTCGCTATCTTGGCAGCGACTCTCAGCTAAAAAGTGAAGCGATGGAGCAGGAGTGGAGCTGAGGTGCAAAACATTTCTGGGCCACGGATTGTCCTGTGAGATCAAGCAGCCAAGCCCTTAAATTATGCATAATGTTATTTATGTA
This sequence comes from Stegastes partitus, assembly GCF_000690725.1. Taxonomy (NCBI): domain Eukaryota; kingdom Metazoa; phylum Chordata; class Actinopteri; family Pomacentridae; genus Stegastes; species Stegastes partitus. The sequence continues at coordinate 420,002 of NW_007578136.1, read as the reverse complement.
TTTATCATCAGGGACCATGCATTTAACATGGAAATATAGCATTAAGCTAATTTTCAACTCCCGTCCCTGGTTTGGCTTTTCAGTAAAAACATGCAAAAGCCCTTATAAAATCTAAACAGGTGAGTTATATAAACCATAACCATGTGTTCAGTTGTCATGAACAGGAAGACTAGCAGTAGAGACCCCTAACTGTTTTGTTATGTTACTGTGAATATGTTTATTTCTGCTGTAAAATTGGGCATTTTCACATGGAGCTCTCGCTTTTGGAGCCAGCCTCAAGTGGCCATTCGAGGAATTGCAGTCTGCTCTCACACTGAATTCATCTTCTAGCTCTGGAAACTGTCACTCTCACTTTAACAGGCTTCATATCTTTGCCTCACTGTTACGTGCATTACAAAGGGTCGTGCGCTAATCGTTTGATTCATTGCATCTGAATTCAAGCTTAAGAAACACAGATGTTGACACCAGCTGCTCCAATGCAAACTGAAGATCTTTTTTTTTTTTTTTTTGCACATTTCTAACAGAGAGCACTCAAATCAGCAGGATCAGCCCGAACAGCGAGTGTGACTGTCTACACGTCGGCATCAAAGTCTTCTCTAATGACCGCCCGTGTGTTGGAGTTAGATAATGTAAGATGACACTCTGCACACAGACGTCTGTAGCAGAACAAAAATGTTGTTGGAACGAGGGCCCACATCAAGACGTGCTGGGCTCCGTATTAACCAGCAGCACATGTGCAAAAGTTGGACACTGTGACACGACCAAAGTCTTTGAAGAAGACGATCCGGGAGGCAGCAGGATGCAAAGAGCTAAAATAAGTGCTCAGCTAAAAAATATTTGATTTTTTTCACCTTAAACAGCGTGACGTAGGAGTGCAACTCACAAGTCTGTTTATTTTTTGTCTGCTCCTATTTTTATTTCTAATTAATCGTTTAGTTTAGTGTCAGATCATGTTGAGATCTTCAGGTGGCTTTTTATGTATAATCATATACAAAGAACACCTACAAATTTCAGGAATTAAAGAAGCACCAAACGACACATGAGATTGGTTGCTAATAAAGAAATATTATATCCAGAATATGGGGGGAAAGACACCAACAGAGCTTATGGAGGTTTACCCCCCCCCCCCAAAAAAATATAAACCCAAACAAATTAGTTCAGGGCCCAAATGTAACCGAGCTGGCACGCCCATGTTGTCTCTGGCAAACGCTGTGTGCTTTAAGAGAAGAGATCCCGAAAGCAGGCACCCCCTGCCGCCATCACCCCAGCAGGATCTGAGGAAAACCTAATTGGACACATGCAAATGAAAGATGTGTTAAAAATTCCTCTTCATCATGGGGGGATGAATTTTGGCTCCAGTAACCAAAGCTCCCTGTATTTCATCTTCCCCACTTGTGCTTGTGGTTGTAGCTTGAGCTGAAATATACATCCACCCCCTATTTTCTCTCCTTCTTTCTATTCATTTCCTCGTCACAGCTTACACCCAACCCTCCCCCCGCCTGCCCCCCATACATATTTTGACAATAAGCAATTACAGGCACAGGAATGCAGGGTGATATGTGTGGCCTGGAGCATGCAGGGTTTTATATCAGACCCAGCACCGATATGATAGTTACAACAAGGGTGGGGAAGCTATAAAAACAACCCTCTGCTTCACCTCTCCTACATTTTTTTTTTTTTTGGAGCTCATGGAAAATGACGGCCACGGTGGCAGCCAGTAGTATCAAGCTACCGCGAGCAGACAAATGAAAACAATCACGCAGAGACGTGGGAGTTCTGGCTGTTCTTAGGACAAAAGCGCCCGGAATCGAAGGACCAAGCACTCACCGGTGGAGCCGCAAAATAAGAGACGAGCCCAACGTGATAAAAACGGGCTTCCACTAGTCTGCACTAATGAGTTTTTGCAAGAAGCTGAAGGCATCTCTCTGGCTAACTAAGCGGCTAACTAGTCCCCTGCTGTGGCCCAGCTGCTGGATGTGATAGTACAGCGATGAATTAGTGGCATGGCAGAGCCTTTTATTTATTTCCTGTTGTAGTTCAGCCAAAGCTTCACTGACGGCTCAGAGCGCTGCGTCCCTGTGTGTTTGGTTTAAAACGCTGCCCAGGACGCAACAGACTCAACATTTGCCTCGTATCAAACACAACAATAAACAGCGCTGATTCGAGGCAAAAAAAAAATCCATCCTCGCATGTTGTGGTTTAAAACAAAGCCTTCAGTCCATCTACTGTGCGTCTTCTCATCTTGCACTAGTTCATCCCAGGCAGTCATAAAAGACTGCAAATGAGGGAGTGTGTGTGCAGAGAGCAAGGCGTTTTCCCTCTCCAGGGAGGACCGATCTGATGATCAAATCCTTTCCTGTCTCCTTGTTGAGCCCCTCTTTCTCTCTCCGCAGCAAACAAAGTGTACATTACAGCCTCTAATGTCAGCCATGTGTCACACCGCGCTGCACATCAGCTCTGATAAAAAGATCTCAATAATCAGAATCAGAGGAAGTTAAATAATCCCCACAGGGCGAAATGTGCAGGTCAGAGGGGCTGAGAAGTTCAGATGAATTCCATTTGGACAGCAACCCTTTCTAAAGGCCTCATTCTGTGGGAATCAACCGATAGAGTCGACCAGGTAGAGCAAGAAGTGGTGCGATTTATAAATAAAAACAGCACAGACGTGTGAAGTAGGTCACTCAGTGTGTTTCTATGGCACGCATGCAATTTCCAGCATGATAACAAATGCAAAGACAGAGAAGCCTCACAGGGCCTCCCACCATTAGAAGCATATACCCTCTAATGTATATTCTGTCGAAGCCCAACATGCAGGAAAAAAAGGAGGAGGAAGTTTCGAACAATCCGCAGTTCACCAGCGGTAACATAGACGTTTGTGTGAAGAGCCACCCACTGACTGAGCCGGGCCCACAAAGGCATGCACTGTGATGCTCAGCCCTGGGACACATCATTATTATGATTACCCTCATCTCTAACTTCAGTTTCTTTCCTTTTCCTCGGTTCTATAGGAGCAGCAGAGAAACCACTCAGGGTTTTTTTTTTTCTTTCTCGATGACTCTGTGTGATCCCTGCTCCTTGTTATCCGACACACCACCGCTTCGCCGCGCGAGGTGCCGTAAAAAACGCAAAGGCCAAGAAAAGCGAGTGGGCGGATATAGGAGGAACCAGGCTGTTAGCACACGTTGCTCAATTATCATCACCATATGTAAGCCACCACTTTATCTCCCAAGACTTGTGATGCACACTTGAAAGAGGCTGGTAAGTGCTCTAGAGTAAATCCCCACCACTTCTCTTACAGCCAAGTGTGTGTGGCTTTGGAATCAGATGTGCCTTATTTTTAACGCCGTGATTTGCTGCACCAGATTCCTGCAGAGTGAAATTTAGAAGCATGTGTGCTGTTTATGAGCTTTAATGTCAAACACTACGGCCGACATCACTTCACGTCAACATGTCATAAAACTCCACAAGGCTCAGCATTTCACCATATAAAAATCAGATTTCTTATGTAAACTAGGGCTGAAACAACGACTTGTTTAATCGAGTGTGAACCAGCAAGCATTTTAAAAAGTCTTTTTTTTCCAACTAACCTATGTGTTTGTTCCAGCTTCTCCAATTTGAGGATTTGCAGATTTTTTTCTCCTAGTTTTTGTCCATGTGAGCTAAATTTTGTTTCCATTTTGAACAACTGGTAAAGAAAAACAAGTGTCTGGAGACTCAGAGGAACTGGGATTTCCCTGCATTGTATGCACACAGCAATGAAACATCCATCCATCCATTATCTATACACCGCTTAATCCTCACTAGGGTCATGGGGGGCTGGAGTCTATCCCAGCTGACTCAGGGTGAAGGCAGGTTCACCTGGACAGGTAACCAGTCTATCACAGGGCTACACTTAGAGACAGACAACCAAGCACACTCACATTCACACCTACGGACAATTTACAATCACCAATTAACCTCAGCATGTTTCTGGACTGTGGGAGGAAGCCGGAGAACCCGGAGAGAACCCACGCTGCACGGGGAGAACATGGAGACTCCACGCAGAGAGATTCCCCCACCGGGACGCGAACCCGCGACCTTCTTGCTGCGAGGCAACAGTGCTACCAACTGCAGTCCAGCAACGAAACAAAACTGGACAAATAATAAGCAGTGTAACTGATAATTATCATCCCAATTTAGAGATCAGTAACAAGCAGAGAGGAAAAAAAAAACCTTCAAATGAAAGACTGCCAAAACTGCAAAGCAATTCTCACATTGATTTTCACAATTTTTATTATTTTTTTTGCAGATTTTTACTCTTTTTTTTTTCTTTCGTTAAATAAACATTTTTACACCAAAGCTGAAGATAATAACCTCGACGTGTAAAACATCGTCACCCTTCTCACTTCTGTGTATCTGCTGGCATCAAAGCAGACTCCAATTACGATAAACAAACGCTCCATCATTGTAAGCGAATGGTGTGGATCTGGCATTGTCTCTGGCTGAGCACAAAAAAACGAGGCTCTGGCAGTGTTTAGAGGAGTGTTATTGTCAACAGTGTGTTTTCCCAGTGGGAGAGCATATTGTATGACCAAATGCTGAGATGATTAGCAACATACAGTGCGGCGCAGTTTTTGCCATTTGCATGAAAACCTTACACATAACAGCGAGAGAACATGGAGTTATGAGCTGTGACCATCGTAGTTAGCACGCTGCTGCAAAGACAAAATGTTTCACAGATTAGATCTCCGGAGCTGAAGGTCAGCGAGACAAAGTCACGGCGTGGCGTGTATTTTCTTACATGGATGAATCAATCCAATCTTCCACCAGGCCTATTATATTTCCCACTCAGAATTATTATTGATGACTCCCCCCCCCTCTGTGATTTATTTTCTGATGGGAAGCATCTAATGTGACGACACTATAAACAGCGTGATGCATCTAACTAGTTGGAGGAGCATGTTGTTAATCACATGCCGAGGCCTGGAGTTGACATGAACAATATCTTTGATCAGTATCACAACAATGAATCGGCCTGTTAATCAAGCAGCGTCATTACAGCAGCTGTAAAAATTTGCCCTGGGAGGAATGAAGGGATGCACTGCAGTGATGGCAGTCAATTAGAGAGTCCTCATGAGCTGGAGATGGCATATTTGGGTCCTGAGTGCGCATCAAATTTAGGATTAAAAGACGGAGCAGATTTTCAGTTAGCTGACAATATCAGTCTAATGCATCTGCTTGTGTTTATTTATAACTAGTTACAGTGAGGCTGTAGCCTGACACAGCGACGCTGCTGCTGCTGCTGCTGCTGCTGCTGTGGCTCTGGGCTGTGCTTCACTTTGTGGATTAGACCCACTGCGTTCTACAGTATATTAGCAGATGTTACATGGGCTATCATACTGTCGTGGCCGCTTTCCAACCCCGAGCTGGAGTACAGAAGTGGAATTTGGCGCGGGACGCTAAAGGGCAACATCAGCTTAAATTCAAACTGATGACTGCTACCCTTGACCCAACCAAACAGTGACAACAGATACAGCAATCTGCCCCGCACCCGGCCAAATCACTCCATTAGTGGAAACTTTTGCTGCAGTATTGGCCAGCTCCACAACCTGTTTAAACTCTCCAGTATTCTAGCATAGGCTTTGAATGACACACAAAAAAAGCCTTTATTTGTGCACAACTTCAACAACACATCAGGTACACAGCCACTGAAATCCATCCAGAATGAGTGACATTACCTAAGCAAGCTTTAAATCTCCTCCAGTTTATTAAATGTCACTTGCTGGGCACCCGTTTCCTTTGAAATCCATCTGTTGTCATCCTCCTCTGACCTCTTATTTTGTTCCATCTTTCTAAGCGGTATATGCAGCTGCGACAGACAGCCGAGTTGCACATAAAACAGAAAAATGTGTGTTGAGTGTGAGGGCAGGGCCGCGGGGTGACATTACTGTCTGTTTGTTGAGTAAGTATCTCCATGGCATCAGCTGAATAGAAGGCTGGCCTGCAGTAAGAAAACCCACCCGCCTGGCATCATTAGACGATGCATGAAGCCGTCGATCGCATTCGTTTACTTATTAATCAAAGGGTCCATATGACTGGAACACAACAAATTCAAAAACCAAAGCACAGGACAAATGATAGATGAAAGTAGAGGGGATCTTCTGAGGGTGTCTGCACCAAAAACCCACAGTTCACTCATCCTCTGTGGAGCATCAACGTCCATCCCACAGCTGGAGAACACTTCAGTTTGGACCAGTGAGTAGAGCAGCAGGCTTGTGTAGCCACAGTGAACACCAACATACATACTCAAAACCTGTCTGTGATATTTTGGGGATTGTTCTTTCAATTAATCGATCAGCTGTTTGGTCAGAAAGTGTTGAAAATGTCAGTCATTGTTTCCATAACTCCAAGATGACATCTTCAGATGTCTGGTTTGGTTCACAACCCAAACGTACTCAGTTTACTGACAAATAAGGAGGGAAATAAAAGAGGAAATGTGAACATTTAAGGAGGTGGAATCAGAGAATTTCATTTGTTTCCCCCTGAAAAACTTCTTAAAACTGATTAATCCATCCATCATCTCTACACCTTAATCCTCACCAGGGGGGCTGGAGTCTATCCCAGCTGACTCAGGGTGAAGGCAGGTTCACCTGGACAGGTAACCAGTCTATCACAGGGCTACACTTAGAGACAGACAACCAAGCACACTCACATTCACACCTACAGACCAATTAACCTCAACATGTTTCTGGACTGTGGGAGGAAGCTGGAGAACCCGGAGAGAACCCACGCTGCACGGGGAGAAGATGGAGACTCCACCGGAACACAAACCGGGGATCTTCGAGCTGCGAGGCAATGATGCTAACCTCCGAGCCACCTTGCAGGCCAAAACTGATTAATCACCTATCAGAACAGTTCAGGATTATTAGTCATCGACTATTCGATTAACTGATTAACTGTTGCATCTCTACTTTTGCTTTTACTCGACTCTGCATCCTGTCGGCCTTTAAAACCATGAGCTCATTCACACTTTCAGCGCCATCGGAAACCTGAGAAAGTCACGCGTTATGTGCAGATGTTGACGAGGCTGACATCACTGCGCGCTGACAGGAATAAACGTGTGACTTTCGTGTTTATTCCTCCATCGCTGAGGTTGCAGCTAAACCATATCCTCCCTCTTTGCTTCACACAGGGATGGCTGCACGGCAACACCACGTAGGAACAGCTGAAATTACATCCTTAAACACTGACAGGAGTTCAGCAGGATGAAGAATGTTCTAGGTTCCTCCCCTCGTCTTATTTCCAACATACTGCACGATCCAGGCTGCCTCTAACCTTGGTCTTATATCATCCAGGAAGGCTCTGATTATCATCCCATACATTAGCGCGTTCTGCCGCTCGCCGGTAGCCAATCAGCATGCACGGCGTGTCGGCTAACCTCTGACTGTGGGCTCACCGCCGCATCCAACTGCACTCATTTCCACACATTCATCACAGTCGTAAAAAGAAAAGCCTCAACACAATGCGAAGCTCGCCTGAGAGTCAGAAGTTAAAAGGTGCGCTGAAAGAACGAGATCTGACCTCGCTCGCCACGCTGCATCCTTTTCAGCTCGACACAAAAAATTACGCGAATTAACGCTCGCCGCTGTCACTGCAGGCCTTTGTGATGCCATCAGCACATTTGTAATTATTACAAGTCTCCAGAATGCTGATGTTAAAAGAAACGCTGGGACAGATTAGACGTCGAGCGAACAAAACAACTTCCTGATGCACACAGTCGGCCCGCGATAGAGTGTCTGCCGTGTGCCTATTTGACGAAAAGATAAAACAAAACAAGGCGCGCTTTTGAATTACCCGTCTGTGCTCGGGTGAAAATGTTTACGAGGGGTTATCCCGGTGCCTTCCAACCGCACCGCGTTGCCGAAAACACAATGAAAATATTGAAGGAGCGACACGATGATCACAGACAACTCCCTGTGCAGCAGCCTTGAAAGAATGAATAGGAAATAGGCTGCTTTAGTAAGCATCCATTATTCATCAGGCACTGTACTCCTCCATGTCAACAACCGTTGTAGTGACACAGCCAAACCATTATTTCTTCTTTCACTGTTTCGCTCTTAGCCTCACCGATTGCAACCGGCAGACCCCGACTTAAACATCCGAGTTAAAGGAACACGTTGATGTTTCAGCGAAGGCCGGGGCGCTTTACGAAGTGAAAAGTTATTGTTGACTCACTGTACAGAATAAAACTGTGTGACATTACACGCCGACAACATCAGTCACAGTGCGAGACCTTGATGCAGAGTTTACGGCGCCGCGGAAACGCCGGGAGATCATCACTCTTTCTACACATCATCGTGCGAGACATCCCAGCGACTTTTAAAATCAATTAAGAACCGCTTTACATATTTGCAACATTAAAGTTAAAGGAGAGGAATACGTTAAATCGAAATGCCCACTAGAAGCGTCCGACTAATTGACGGGATTCGGTTTCGCTCTATTTGCATCATCTTTTAACTCCACAGAAATTATGCATTATCATAAACACGGAGCTATGGAGGCACGCGGGGGTGTGACACGCTACGTGCATGTAAGATGACTGTATCTCAGCTTCACGCTAACATCAAACAAACAGCCTTCAAGGAAACCCACAACAGCTTCTTTTTTTTTTTCTTCCTGGCTGTCAAAGTGGCATTAACGGCGTTTCCCTGCCTCCGGGCTGCCCTTTGTTTTCCACATGAGACCTGATATTTGTTTTTCCTACTCATTCAATCAGATAAAATATAGCGGACTGAAACGTGTTTTAAGCCCAGAGCCGGAGATGTTTACTTTCACTTCAGTTGAATCAGGCCACACCGAGTTAATCTCTTCTGGGCTCCACCCTGTTCTCCCCGAGCAGGTCACCAAATTAGGTTGTCACATTTCAGCCTAAAAAAAAAAAAAAAAAAGTTCATTTCATCCGTTTGGTTCATTGAGAGTTTTACGCTCACATCTGTCAACAAGCTGCCCTCGACCAGCCGCCGATGTGAAGTTTGTGATTATTACAAACAAAGTTCTGGCCGCCTGCTGCCTTCGTCCCCTCATTCATACGAGCTGACAGAAACATACTTAAAGGATTTCAGCAAATGCGTGTTGAGCGTCTTAACACTTGTCTCCTAATAGCTTTGCGGCGTATTTTGTCATGCGCTCATGCAGCAACTGACAGAAATACAATAAAGAAACTATGTGTTGCCTGGAGGGGGTACACCCATATTACTACTTGTGGAGTGACATCATTCAGTACTTCCCTGGGCTATATTCTTTTATTCAAACCAGACGGGCTGAACTCAGTGGTTTCCTTCCAAAACAACAACAAAAAAAAAAAAAATGACGAGGAGGTCACGAGATGAACAGTTTTCTCAGTAACTTCACAGGTTCCGTCTTGCTGCACACTTTCCCAGCTTCAGGCCTCCAGAGACGCTGGGGGGCCGCGTAAGGCCACGAACCGTGATGAGACATCCCAATCAGACGCTGCTTCACATTAAGGGCTCACATGCATTTCCTTTCCTTGTCATTCCCAAGAATTGAATCGGCTAAACGCTGATTATTTTCACTCAGAATAAATCTGTTTTCCCAGTAAACTGATTCATCACTTGGTCTGTAAAACGTTGGAACGGCAATAAATACCCTCACTGCACAAAAAAAAAAAGTCTTTTAAGTCCAGCTTGGACCCCTGCTGCTGGAAAAATGACCTGCATGATTAATCTATTATCAAAACCACTCCGTTGATAAACTGATTGCAGCTCTAACCGACTCCCACCGCGGACCTGAGTCAGGCAGAAGATTCCTTACGGGTTGCAGCACTGCTCTGGCGTATTGTTTTAATTTTAGCTTCTCCTCTAAAGTTCATCTCCTCCGTTCCTCATGTGCTTCTGCCCCACTGCTATTTCCGATTAGCAACTTACAATGCCTCCTTTGAACAGATGGTGGCTGAGTTCTGACGCATCCGAAAAGGGAGAACCTTGATCTCTTTCCAGCTGTTTCCAACGCTTAAGCCACCCGGCGGAGTCTTAAAAACCCAGCTGACGGTAAACAAACACAAAGAGGCGCACCTCCGCTTCGTACTGGCAGTTTTAAAAAAAAGTTGTGCAAAGAGTTTTAATGACTTTAAATGTTCAGATTGTTTCCTATTTCACCGATGCTTTGAGGGAGGCCTCATTCATACGACAACCTCAGACACAACTTCAGATACGAGAAGAACGACGAGTCCAGCAGCAGGAGGGTTTGA
>NW_007578136.1:405623-409492 GCF_000690725.1 Stegastes partitus | reverse complement strand
ACCAGACAACCAAGCACACTCACATTCACACCTACGGACAATTTACAATCACCAATTAACCTCAGCATGTTTCTGGACTGTGGGAGGAAGCCGGAGAACCCGGAGAGAACCCACGCTGCACGGGGAGAACATGGAGACTCCACGCAGAAAGATCCCGGTGCCCCCAACCGGGACGCGAACCGGCAACCTTGCGAGGCAACAGTGCTGCCAACTGCGCCACCCTGCAGCCCGCTGCCCTTCCTATTAAGTTAATTTACAATATGAACTAATTAACCTCTCTCTTGCCTTGCAGCGGTACAAGCGCTGGATGTGACACGGATCAGATGGCGAGGAGGGATGGAGGACGGGCTGCAGGTAGCAGTCTGCAGCGCTGTGGGCTGTCCGTGTGTTTAATAGCGTTTAATGAGGACTGCGATGGTGCCACTCCTGTTGTGTGTCACCGAGATCCTGCCTCGCATCACAGTAAAAGCAAAACGCTCTTTTCACCGTTAAATCACCGTTTTCAGTTAGACTTCCTGTTTAAATAACTCCTCCCACCTCATGCGAGACGTTTACTGCCCCTACAGCCCTCATTTTGAAGCAGTCGCCCGGCTAACGTGGGTTAAATCTGTATCTCTTTCTCTCTCTGCATGACTTGTAACACGCTTTATCATTACTAAATCATTTAAGCGTGATGCCAAAAAAAAAAAATCCAAAAGCAGACTGCAGGGTTTGAAATCTGCAGCTCTGGCCGCGAGCACAAACAAGCCTCAGGTTGCAACATATTGCAGCTTAATGTTCTTTAGCGAGCTTCCACTGAGGCGAGCAGGAGGAAAAAATAACAGGTTGGATACAAATGCTGCTCGTATCAAAAGGAAAGATCTCACTGTGCCGATGCCTAATTCATGAGCCCCTTGTCTTCCAGGCTGCCTCCAACCATTTCTGCCAGCTAATATCTGACAACTTCTGAGGTCAGACGGGGCTCGTCCCTAATTGTCGTGACTTTACACCAATTAGCTCCTTCTCTGCCTGTTTGAGGAAAATGCTTTTTAAAAAAAAACCTTGAAGCGGAGTTAGTGCAGCGCGGCGTGGAGCCTCGCCGTGGCGGCTCAAAGTTAGAATCTAAGTGTTTCCAGGACTTAGAGAGCGGCGGCGGCGGGCAGATAGATGGAAGGTGGGCGAGCTGCAGGGATTAACTCCAGGGCTGGCAATTTGAGGTTTATACCCAGCGAGCTGTTGGAAGCTCCAGGTATGAACAGCTCGTTCCTCTCCTCCACCTCGCTGTGGATTTCATTAATCACCACATCTGTTCGTTTCGCGCAGCACCGCCCACGCTCACACGACGTGCACTTCACAAGCTCTCCAATATACCATTTTACAGCTCCAACTATAGCGGAAGAAGGGAAAAAAAACTAGAAAAGAGTGTCTTTAGTGGCGTTAAACAGCAATTAAATGCGGGTTAAAACTAACTGCTGCAGTTAAAAACCTGTTGAGGAGCTACTCCCGTTTTATTGAGTATAAAAAGCTCCTCGTTCTTATTTCTTTAATAAATTAGCCGTCGCTGTGAAATAAAGCGTCTCTAAAGGTAAAAGCCAAACATAAGACAGACAGACAAGGCCTTCTGATTATGGCACAGATTAATTTACGCCAGATATTCTTCAATGGAGATTCCTTTTTTTTTTCTCCAGCAAATTACCCTCAAAGAATAGAATTTCACTGGAGTCAGATATAAACAGTGAGGAGATGAAAGCCAAATCAATCTGCCAACAGCACTCAGCAGTCAAATGTTTCTCCTTCCTGCGGCCTTACACAATCTCATTTGTCTTGGCGAGCGCAGACTATTTGTTTATTTCATTGCATCCTCATTAGCTTCTGCCAGAGCAATTGCGATTCTTCCTGGGGTCCGTGTTGCATAATTCAAATGGAATTCACAATGAAACAGACAGACGCAGGCTGTCGACGTACGAGACAAAAGAGGAGACGTGAAAATAAAGGTGAAGGAGGACACGGGACTGGATTAATTGAAGCGAGGTGCGTTGCTGTAACGGTACAAGTGGATTTCCTCTTTTTAATATAACATTCTGACCTCACAATAAGAGCCCCGAAGTAACTTGTGCCGTGAATTGAATGAACGCAGATAAAAAAATAAAGAATATTCAGACACTCCAGCCACTTTCGCTGGTTTCTTGTGAGAGTGAAATTAATACCTCACTGTCTCCTTGAGTCTTTTGATTCAACAAAAGCTCTGTGTGTTCCCAGAGCGCGGCGGTCTTGGATCCAGGATCAGACAGCTGACCTTTGCTCGCTTGGCAGGTTTGATGTTTGTCCCGAGCGTTCAAGTTAAACCGAAGACAAATCAGGCCTCTCTTGTTCCAGAGATCTGTGACTTCTCTCGTTCTGAAGACTCTTTTTTTTATCGTTTTCAGGACTCAAGCAAGTTAAACTTTGCAAATTAAAGCGCGCTTCTTTGCTCGTTTGTTGATTCAAACGGCAGCCTTGCTCGTGGCTGCAGTAATCGGCCCTGTCAGGTCGGCTAATGGATTTATTACAAGCAATTTAGCAGCATCTATTTGACGTTAACGAACTCAGCTCGTCGTCCGGCCCAAAATGCACTAACAGCACAGCGTTTAATCCTCGGAATCTGTCAGCGCAGGTTAAACAAGGACGATAAATGAGAGGGAAAAAATGAGCGAACGCGAATCTGTTGTGTGTTCGGACGGGTGTCGAGACTGAAATCTATTCAGCGGTAAAAGCTGTCGGAGTCGCTTCTCTTGTTAACGGTCACTGGAGCACGATCTTGATTGTGTCTTGGTTCATTTAACTTTTCATTTCCATGGTCTGATAGGAAAAACGTCAGCCTCAGAGCAGAACCGCAGCTTCCCTTCAGCCTGCGACCTGCTGCAGACAATCTGCTCCAGAGATGCTGATCTGTTGCTGACCCTGACCTCTGACCTCCCCGAGGAGAAACCTCCCTGTGGGGGTTAATGTCATGTCCAGTCATTATTGCATTGCCATCCATAGAAGAAGAAAAAAACACTGTTTAGCAGCCAAATATTGAAACAGGAGTCAAATCTCAAGACTCCAAGCACCTGAGTGAGATTCCTCCCATGGCAGCAGATCTCACATCCATCCATGATCTCTGAAGTACCAACGCAGCGCCGCTTCACCGACATGTTGAAACTGGCTCAACTACAGCCCACACACAAGGAGTCAGCGACCGCAAAATGAGGAAAAGAGCGATAATCTTCCCTGTGGTGGATGCAAAAGGCGAACGGAGAAGATGAACGACGAGCAAAAACGACCCAAGATCTGGACACCGCTCCACACGCTCGATCAATTAACGCACACTGACGCACCGGGTGGACTCAAGTCTCTGCAGGTTGGCAGCTCCAGCAATTAAAGCATGAACATCGTGACTCTAACAGGGAATGGAACGACTGCCACAAGGAAATAAATACATTTTTTAAAAAGCGCACCTGAAATGGACGGTTCATGCGAAGAGAGAGGGGAAAAAAATCAGCCATGCGCTGCTGTGCGTAAAGGACAGGTAACACGGCGTTCTGTGTGACTGGAAAACCACGGAGCTGACTGACGGTTCCTTCTCGCCACCGATACGCAAAAAGACGACGGCGTGAAATAAAGTCATGTTAGCACTCACCTCCACGGCTTCAGCGTTAAGTCCTGAGCGCAGATTGTCTTGGAAAAGGCGAGGCGACGCTTCAGTGTTGCCGCCTGTCACCGGGAAGGAGGAGTTTGTGTTTACTCCAACAGAATAGGACTGGCTGGCTGTCAGAGAGCTCAGCGAGCCGCGCTCCGTCTGGCGCAGAGAGGGAGCCACAGCCTGGCCGCAAGCTTTACTACAACATGTGGGGCCTGGAGACCTCCAGTTT
>NW_007578136.1:320609-405094 GCF_000690725.1 Stegastes partitus | reverse complement strand
AGATGTTCTCCCTTTAAAAAATAAAAAATAAAAAAGCAGGAGAAGAATAAATTTTCTTTGTGTAGCACTTTTCAAGAGTCACTTTAGAGGGCACAAGATATGAACAGAAACAAACAAGTTGAATAAAAAGCAGGTATAGAAAGTGTCAAACAGATGAAACAGGTGAGTTTTTAGGAGGGATTTGAATGTGTGGAGGTCAGCATTCAGTGACATGTTGAACATTTAGGTTGTGATTTAAAAGAACTGCAAAACTTTTATTTATATTGGGATTAGAGCAACACATGCCGAAAGCAGAACAGATTCTCTTGGTCGTTTTTGCTTCTTATTACCAGGAACCAGGTGCTCCTGACGTTTTATAGCTTCATGGATGCTGAAAAAAATCCAACACCCTTCCTGTGTTGTCTCATAAAGCAGTTTCATTTCTAACCGTAAATAAACAGAGTGGGATACAGCGCACACCAACACGTTTGTTTGTTTGTTTCTGTGATTTTTTTCTCTCTCTCTTATCATTTAAGGTATTAGCTCCATAAATATCACCTACAGCCTCTGTAATCAGGAAGCAAACATGTCCTCATGTCTTCCTAGAAGTGATATGAGCCCTTGTCAGGACATTTCATCGTTGAGATGCGATTGGACAATGATTCCTTTTCCAATAACAGGTTTATGGCCTCACAATATATCAAGAACTGGACTTTGGATCCCAGACTGCGTCCTTCAAAGTGTGCCAGAAGATAGTGATCAACAACAATCAGAAATCCTAAAAGTTCACACGTCTTGAAGTTTGTCCAGTTAATCGCAGCCCTTTGGAGACGTCCATCCACACAGGCAGCATGATTTGGTTGCTGCAGTCTGAGATTAAACACAGCTGTCGTGTCTAAAATGTTGGTGAAACTGGTGTCTCTGCTATGACAACCAGCACTTCTGTCTTTTCCTTTCTAACCAAAGGTCACAGTCATAAACACGGGATTTTATGACCAGCGGTCCACGTTTCACTCCACCCATGAAGGTAACTCGCACGCAGAGTCTTCAGAGGATCACAGGGTCTTAATCTGTTCCTGAGGCTTCATCGGAGCTTTAGAGAAGAGACTTAGATCGAACAACCGGAATAATGCCGTCCACTAAGAAGACTCTGCATTTCGTGTCCAGCGCGCTGCTCACTGCCATCTCCGTGGGGCTGCTGGGATATGCCATGTCAACAGACTGGGTCGTACTGGAGATGGACTGCGACAGAGAAGTAACCGGGAACTTCAGCGGGAGTGCCGAGATCACGTTGCAGCTTTTCAATGGGGAAATGGTCAGAAACATGTGTCCCAACTTTGGAAGTGAAGATTCATTTCAAGGTAATTTTCCAAGGGCCAGTTAGAAATAGAAAAAAAAAACCCAAAATGTACTTCACGGGTTTGACATCTATGAGATGTCCGGCCTACAAGCAACACTGAAAAACACAGGAAAAGTCAGTTTAAATAGCTAAACAGCAGCGGTGCCCTGTTACTGTGGATGATGTCAAATTTATTCTCTTAGAATTAAGATATTCAAGGAAGCCTGCTGCTGCTTGGGGAGGTTCCTGAAAGAACGTTAAATAGCTCAGTTCAGAGACGGGCTGACTGGAGGAAGCTCTGATAAAGGTTTTTGTGTTGTGTGTGTGTAGAATTAGATAAATGTGTGTTTTTTAGAATCTATTTTAAGTTAAAAATCTAGTTTTACTGTAATGAACTGCAGAATTTTAAACTGTGTGTAATACAGTAAACCAACGACAAGCAAGATTTTGACAATTTGTTTTTAAAAAACATGCTAAAAAATAGTTATTTCAGGAACTGTTCTGCCAATATATTGACTATTTTGAGCAAATTAGGGTTTTTTTTATCTGACCCTCTTGAGTGCCTTCCCCCTGTTTGCCTTTCTCTCCATTTTATACATCTACAGTATTGTCCTTTTTTTTTTTTCTTCTAACGTTTAGGGAAAAGAAAACCCTATTATAACAATTAGGTCCACAAAATGGTTATTCAAAGAACTTTTCTTTCCTTGAGGCTTTGCTACTTCTAAGCTAAGCTCCAAAGAAGGAACTCAGGAACTGATACCTTAAAACTAAAGCAAATAGATGTAAATAAGGAAAAGGCTTTTTTTTTCTGTTTTGGAGGGGAACGGATCCTTTAAGCCCAGACATATGTTCTGCACATACACCAATGCACTAAGAGGTATCCTACATATAATAGCTTCACCAAACGCTGCGTAATAGATTTCTACGTTATATAACTATGATATTCCTGCGTACGTGTGTTTGCAGTGATTCCGGCGCTGATGGACACGACCAACTCTGCCCCTGGGATCCTGCACGGTCTGGTTGTGTGCTTCTTGGCCTGCTGTCTGCTGTTTTCTGCCGGCAGCATCCTTATCTCCCTGTACAACAGCGTCAGTAACCCTTACCAGACCTACATGGGGCCTGGCGGAGTCTACGCCTGCAGCGGTCTCTGCGGTAAGTGACAAAGATTGTTAGAAGCAGCAAGGAGTGAAAACGCACGTACATGACTGTTTGGGTATAAATGTGACTTTTTCTTTGCAGCCTGCACGGCCCTGGTGGCCCTCGTCATATTTGTGGTGAACGTCATCGCGACCCCCATGGCGGAGAGCTTGGTGCAGAGCTTCTCCCAGGGCATCCCGACAGAGCTGAGAAACAAGAAATCAGAGATGCGCACCGGAGTCTACCTGGTCGTCCCTTACATCGTGTTGTCTCTCGCCGCCATCGGCTCCATCTACAAGTACGAGCACGCGGCCTACACGCACCGACGCGAGCAGCAGAGGCCCACGGAGGACGCGCCAAAGGAGATCATGATGTATTAGTGGGATGGAGCCAGATTTCTCTGCTCATCCAGACTTTCTGAAGAAACTTACTGAAAACGGGCGATCGCAGATTGGACGTGTGTACAGTTATGGATGTGCAGGCATTCCAAAAAAAAGAAAAGAAAAGTTTGATCAAGCATTGTCACGTGTGAGGAGCACATGTACGATACAAGCGTCAGCATTTTAATCTGATATAAAGTCAGAATTGATTAGTGCAGAAATCAGTTTTGGTGCGTTTGATGTGAAATTACATTCCTTATTTATTCTGCTCGTGAACAATCTGATGGTTTTTTTTGCATTTGATGTGATAAAATTTTAGTCGTTCGATTCTACTCAGATCATCACCAAACAACAAATCAGCAGTAGCTCTTAAATTCAGGGACTTTTTTGTGCTTTTTTTGTGTCTGAAACAACAATTTGCATCAAATAAGTGAACAGAAATAAACATATAAGACTAGAATGGCTCCTAAAAGGACAGATTTTTTACAACTTTTATCTGTATTCTGGTGATTGAATGCCATTTGTTTGCTAAAAGGATGGAATACAAGAAAGTTGTATAAAGCAGTCATGTGTAAATTCAGTGTTAAGGTTAGTTGTAAATGAAAAAGGAGGAAGGGACACATGGGATTCTGGGATTCACTGCTGTCTGCTGCCCTCTGTCTCTGACATGATGTAAATACAAAGAGACGTCTGATTGAATGTGAAGTTTGTCTGGTTCCCAGGCTGAGCAATAAAAAGCAGAGAACGATTGTGATTTCTTCTGTCTTTCATCAGCTACCCAAAAGGGTCACTGGAGGAATTTTTTTCAGAGTTATTTCCGAAAAGACAGAGCAAAATGAATCTCAGGGAGGGAGCGCTGAGGCACACCCACGATGATTCCCACAGACGTTCCCATGGCCGGGGGAAACTCCAGACTCGGGATGGACCAGTGCTTCCCAACCTTTTTTGTCATCTGTGCCCCAACAGGCCTGTCAGACGAACCAGCAGCACCTGTCTCAGTTTCTGCACCACTTTCAGCTTCTCGATTTCAACCCGCTGCTTTTATCCACCTGCTTAGACGCCTCTGCAAACTGGTTTCAAGCACTGCAACATATTCGTTCTTTACAATTCTATCTTTTAAAATGAGGCAGCCACACAAGCCCCTCCCGGGTAGTGCCTCCTGAATCACCGCCATAGTCCACATGGATTACTTTACTTCATCAATTAGTGGCTCAGGCCTTTAAACTTCAGCGATGCGTTACATCCTAACTGTATCCCCTTCCATGTGGGATCATCTCAGAAAAGCCCCGATGAGAGACGCAGATTTATTGCGCGAGGATTAGAAAAAACACAACCAATCCCGACAAATACAGCGACGGAAACAAAGCGTGCTGATTCCGCGGAGGGCTCGGGTAGATCTTGCTGAGAGCTGGCGTCTATTGTCTCCCCCCGGATCTTCAGACGCTCTCACAGCTGTGATTCACATGACTGTGTTGACACGAGAGCGAGGGCGAGGTGTCCTGTTACCTTTTCCCGTGTCCCATCACTCAGGGCCCTGAAGTCTGTTTGGACATGCCCTTTCCAGCACCTCTCAGCCCCGCAACGCCTTCTACCTGCCTTCAAAAGAACCACTCTTCCTTCAAGTCTCACACTTCAAGGGAGCCGTGGAAGGACGCAGCAATTTGCTTTGTTGTCGTCAGCGCGAATATGTATTAGATTTCCCAGAATGCACGCTCTCCGCACGGAATCGAAAACATCTCGATAGAGTCAGACGAACCTTCTGCCTGCTCAGTACATCTCTGGTTTTCAACCTGTAGCGTTAAATTATCACCTGTCACTCTTGTAAAAAATAAAATATTCAAGCTGGATGCTGCGGCGTGATGTAACCCTGCAGCTGTGACAGTGTGAAGCGGGGACAGGTTGTATTCTCCAGAGGAAGCCACGTCAAAGCACGTTAAAGAGCAAAACATTCAAAATCCTTGCACCAGAACTGTCAGCTATTAGAAACACTGTGATTTGAAAATGACCCAGCCGGACCTCCAAAAAACAGACACGTTAAATACTAAAAATCCTCCTGATTTTCTTTTTGCACACAATAAACGCAGCACTTATCACACTGTAGCCGTGATAAAGAGAAAAAAAGAAAAAGGAGAGTTTCTTGTAGGCAGAAATAAAGACATTTCTACACTGATAAAGGATCCCTCAGTTCCCAACATCAGCCGGTTTAACAGCTGCCAGAGGAGATATTTAACTATATCTATTACCGATCTTCCTCCGTGTGCGCTGAGCTGTGGAGCAGCTGAATTGCTATTAACAGCTCCCTCTTGCCGTTTCCTGTGCAAACATTGATTGAATAAAATCAGAGATGGGCAGTAATCGCTTCCTCTCTGCATACTGTCGGTCTCAGAGCTAAACCCGGGATTATGCAGCAGCCCTAAGCCCTGACCACTCACGCTGTGTGATAGGATTAAAGCGGAAACTTTTGTACCTGTGAAACATTATCCTTCCAGGTCCCGCATTACAGAGGCCTGTGAAACAGACACCTCCAGCTGCAGGGCAGGGGGGGCATCCAGCCCCGTAAAGTCCACCGTGGTGGGGGACGGGGGGAAGGGGTCCGGTCTTCCTCCACCTCTGGGAGTCGATTTCATATTATTGACACCTGAACAGTGGCGGAGGAAGTGTTCAGGTCCTTT
This sequence comes from Stegastes partitus, assembly GCF_000690725.1. Lineage (NCBI taxonomy): Eukaryota > Metazoa > Chordata > Actinopteri > Pomacentridae > Stegastes > Stegastes partitus. The sequence continues at coordinate 399,584 of NW_007578136.1, read as the reverse complement.
GTATAAGAAAGTACCACATTTAAAACGCCACTCAAGTAAATGACAAATTAAAAATACACAAAGTATTGAAATATTATTGTTTAAATTGTGCATAAAAGCTTTTGTATTTGGTTGAGTTAGGGCTCATTTTAAACTATTTTGCATAGTTTTGTCCAACCAACACTCTTCTATTAGCACAACTTAAATAAATGCATCATTACAAGATGAGAAAAATTGAATTTGTTGATTTAAATAAACCCTTTAGGTTACAAACATTATTCAGTGAGTTGGGTTGACGTAATAAACTTAATTTTATTTGTGATTTAAACCTTAAAGTTCTGCGTTTCTTGATTTAAAATTAAATTCTTAACTTAATAAAATGTGCTTGATAGCTTGAATTTTTCTTCTATCTTAACGTGCCTGGACAATGTCAGACAGTCTGGTTAATAAAAACACCTTTAATTGTTGAGGAAGAGCTGATTCCTCTGATTCAGTGTAGTTTGTTAGTTAAACAGGATTTTGTTAGAAGTTGTCATAATTCAAAAACACTGATATGCAAACAGTTGTGTTCATTTTTAGAGTGCAAACCTCAAAATCATTTTAAAAACATTCAAATTACAACAGCAATCAAAAGAAAAAAACAGCAAATCTGCACGTTTGTGAAGCTGAAAACATGTTTTAAATGGAAAAAAATGACTGAAATAATCAGTGAACTGGCTGCCGATTAGTTTTCTCTCAACAGATAATTGATTCACCAACTAAGCATCTCAGTTTTAAATTATTTTGTAGTGTGATTAATAATAACAAAGCTTCACATTTTATAAGCTCATCACATGTTTTGGGCAAAAAAATTAACTATTGTAATGAATTAATCATTTGCAAAGAAAAAGAAAAAAAAGAATAATGTGGAAAGTCTAATATTTCCTTCTAAAGTTTAAGCAAGAGGTATCATATACTTAATTACATTCCACCACTGTGACTGAGAGCTAATTGTGGGTGCATATATGTAGGATGTAGAGCCAATATTGTGCATTTACAAAACAAAAATCTAAAAAAATAAAATAAAAATTCAGCGATGCCAGGACGACATAAAAATTCCAAACACTCCTCAGTGAAATAGCCGAACCTGTCAACCAGAAAAATCCAGTCATGCCCCGAAGGTTTTTTATTTGATGTCCGTATTACGAGTGGGCGACCTTTTCCCTCCACTGTGGCAGGAGGACAGGTGTGTGTCTCACAAGGTGTGCCATCTTTTTATTATTTTTTTCCATTCTGTGAGGTAATGTGAGCGTTTATGGCATTATTGATCTGTCCTGACATAACACCTTATCACCAGCTCAGATATGTCATATTTTCCATGTTTACACTGAGACACTATCTGTTATCTTCTTGTGACTTCATTGGCTCGCACGTAATTCAGAGTTTTGTAGGAAAGATGTAGAACAAAAAGAGTAAAAGGCAGTTGTGTGAATGTCAAAGGATTGATTGTTTAAGGTCTATGAATGCTAAATCATTCCTTTAAATGCAACGCTGCATTTTATCCGTCTGTGCAGAAAGGCAAACGATTGTACAATATGACAAATACCAGTGAAAACCGTCCTCCTCGGGTCTCACGCTGTGTGATATCGGAAGGCAGGCAGGCAGGTTGCTTACTTATCTCCGTCATTAATCTTAATTTGTCAGTGAAGGCTGAGGTGAAGGCGGAGGGCCGGCCAGAAGGAGGAGGAGGGCTAAAAGGTAATTGCACCCCTGCTGCTCCATTATGGTGTCATTCCTCTGTTAACAGAAGATAAGATCTTCTCCAAACCACCTGAAGCCAATTCTCCACTTTACCTGGCTGGAACAGAGAGACAGAGGGGAAAAAAAAGACAGAGAGGGGATCTGGCTTAGTTTCACAACCACCCGTGATTGAGACAAACTGATGTGTGCAGAATTTTACTGGCCGATCCGTCTGTGTGGTTAAAGAAAGAAGAAATGATGCCTCACAGTGATGGATGGATGGAAGCCGAGCACTTTCTCTGCCCCATGCCGCTTGACACGGCTGCTGATTAATGTGGTCCTGATTGGCAGGTGTGATGTATATCAGCGGGTTGGGACACAGTTAACCCGGTGACACAGCACACGAATGGCTTCCTTTTGACCTGGACGCAGAGAGAAGCAGCTCACATCAGCAACCGTCAGCCTCAGAGGGGGAGACGGTTAACTGATGGTGCTGCTGGATACGAACCACCAGAAGAAAAGTGGGAAAATATGTTAGTTTTACTAGATTAAAACTAAATAATTCACAGGTTTTCATGTCACATTACAGACTATGTTAAGTACAGGAGCTGTGTGTGACCTTGAATAGATAAACAGCAGATGTTGGTTCTCCTGAGTCTTTATCCAACACTCTCTGGTTTCCTGCACATTTTCTTCAACATCATGTGAAGAGACGCAAGTTCCAACACACACGTATAAAACTAAATATGTAGTATTGTATATTTAGACTGTTATTGGGGCTGCAAGGTGGCGCAGTTGGTAGTACTGTTGCCTCGCAGCGGGTTTGGTTAGAGTCTCCATGTTCTCCCCGTGCAGCGTGGGTTCTCTCCGGGTTCTCTCCGGGTTCTTCCTCCCACACAGTCCAGAAACATGTTGAGGTTAATTGGTGATTGTAAATTGTCCGTAGGTGTGAATGNGCTTCCTTTTGACCTGGACGCAGAGAGAAGCAGCTCACATCAGCAACCGTCAGCCTCAGAGGGGGAGACGGTTAACTGATGGTGCTGCTGGATACAGAAGAAAAGTGAGAAAATATGTTCGTTTTACAAGATTAAAGCAGAATAATTCACAGGTTTTCATGTGATTTTACAGATTTGCATATGTTGGGTACAGGAGCTGTGTGTGACCTTAAATAGATAAACAGCAGACGTTGGTTCTCCTGAGTCTTTATCACAACACTCTCTGGTTTCCTGCACATTTTCTTCAACATCATGTGAAGAGACGCAAGTTCCAACACACACGTATAAGACTAAATATGTAGAGTTATATATTTACACTATTATTGGGGCTGCAAGGTGGTGCAGTTGGTAGCACTGTTGCCTCGCAGCGGGTTCGCGTGGAGCCTCCATGTTCTCCCCGTGCAGCGTGGGTTCTCTCCGGGTTCTCTGGCTTCCTCCCACATTCCAGAAACATGCTGAGGTTAATTGGTGATTCTAAATTGTCCGTAGGTGTGAATGTGAGTGTGCTTTGTCTCTAAGTGTAGCCCTGTGATAGACTGGTTACCTGTCCAGGTGAACCTGCCTTCACCCTGAGTCAGCTGGGATAGACTCCAGCCCCACTGGTGAGGATTAAGGTGTAGAGATGATGGATGGATTTAAATGAACCTTTCAAGTTCTAAAGTGCATCAACTTGATATTATGTGTGATTTGAGCTCAACATTCTGTCTCTTGATTTAAAACTAGATTCACGTTGAGGTAAGTTAATGAAACTAATTACATTTTCCTCCACCTTGAGGTCAGACATGTTCAGGAGCTGTGACTTGTTTCTGTCTCGACTGCTCATTTTTTCCTTACTTTGAATTTAGAGCAGACGTCGCCTCTCCTGCAGCAAACACTACTTCTGCACATTTTCTTTAACGTCATGCTTCAGTTTTCTTTTTTCTGTGTATCGCAGAAGACAGACGAACTTCAGCGCTCGTGAATGAGGCTCATAAAATTCACATAATTATTATTTGAGTTTCGGTGCAGAAGCAAACTTTGAGGCTGGAGCGGCTCCTGGCAGCGAGCCCTGCAGGAGGGCATTTAAAGCTGTCCAACTACATCAGCAAACATGTAATAAAACACCCGCTTAAGCCTCCTCTGTGCTGGTCTCGGCCTGCGTCGGTGCGCTCGTGATTCCAGGTTGCAGTGGGTGCTTGGATGTACGTACAGGTCTGGTTCTTAACCTGTTTTAACTGCCACACATTACTTTTCTTTTTATTATCAACTGCCAAATAATGAAACCTGAACCTCCTGCAATGCATCCATGAAAACACATTTCTCAGAGGAATCAGAGCTCTGAGGAGAGTGAGCTGCTCAAGCTTTGCACAAGGTGGCGTCATGCAGTAACTAAATCAACTGATTAAAGCAGATTTCTGTCTGTATCCGAGCAATAAACTCAGATTTTAGATCTATAAGAGTGCTTTGCGTTACTAATCAGGGCTACAACACATTTAGTTATGAGCATTAACTAGCTGTGTAACAGAAGCGTGTACGATTACAGAAAACACGAGTAACACAAGTAAAACCTGCTGACTTTTTTCTGTTCACACTTTCAAGATTCATCTGCGTCTCCGTGAGATAAAAGGCTGCTGTGTGAAGGAGGAGCTCCGAGTGTCACTGGAGTGGGACACGAATCCATAGATCACAGACACCCGGCTGTAACTGAGACACTCAGTCACAGACTGCAAGCTGTTCTCCGATCCATATGGCCATAAAACTACAGAGATTCCACAAGTCTGCACCCATAGACAGCACATATAAATTCTGGTCCGCCTCACAGCGTTTCCTTACCCTTGTTTGGGAACAAAACATGTTTCTGTGGTAATAATTCAGCCGCTTTAAGCGAGAATTTAATCAAAAGGAAGCAAAAAGGTTTAAACAAAAGGAGACAAATGCTGCGCAAGTTAAAGAGAGTTTTCTGTTCTCTTTTTATGTCCCATTACTCGACGTTAAAAGAATTTCCGCGATGAAACGTCATAAAAGCTCTCAGCGCTGCATGTCATCAGCTCCTGTCAGGGCTCTCAAAGGCATCTGACGGCACTGAGTGTCTTTTACAGAAGCCAGATGGGAAGAGGTGCTAGATTAAAGTGCATCAAGTGCCCCCTGTTGAGCTTCATGAACGGATTAAAGGATTTGTAAAGCTCTGTCACAAGGCCGTCAATCATTGTCACACCTGCCTGAAATTTACAGCACTGAAAAAAAAATAAAAAACTGAGCCGTTGTCATGAGGAGTATAACTTCATCTGTCAAGTCTTTCAGCTCAACATCAACACCTTGAGAGAGATTTAAACCGCGACACAAGACACGACAAATTACCGCGATAGCTGAAGTTTACGTTTAGGAATGTTGCTGCAACTCAATACTCCTACACCTCTGCTCAGGTTTTCCACGTCCGCGGCGTTTCGGCTCGTGACGCGAAGGCCTTAAAAGCCGCAATCAGACGTCTGTCTTTCCTAATAACACAGAGGTTCATTGAATGGAGCAGAACTTGATATTGCCTCTCCAAATCCTGCGTAGGAAACAATGCGGCCGCTCTGCAGGAGGCGATGTTCTGTGTCAGAGGTGGAGACACGCTGTCTGACTGCTGAACGGAGAGACGGCGGAGGTGCTTCAGGCTTGTTTGCATGTGTATGAAACGATTTGTCAGCACATAAAACCAGCTGACCCTTAGCTCACGCAGGCTGGGTTGTAGTTTTTTGGAGTTTGGGACACCGTTTTTAGGAACACACAACATCTCTTGGCTGGATTAAGTGAAAGTGATTGCACTAAAAAAGTTGAATCAGCAGTTACAGCTACATACAACAGAAATAAACAGAATAAAAACAGGCGGGTAGGTCGTCCCAAACATCTTTATGAACTTATCAGTTATTCTCTTTCACTTCACATGATCCTAATCAGGCTCACTGATGTTGAACTCAGGACTCTGTTGCACAACTCCCTGCTCTTCTTCCCACTAAAGATTGCTCTTTATGACTTTGGCTGGACGTTTAAGGTCGATGTCTAGCTGCGGGAATAATTAAAAGACAATCTGGAGGTGTTGCATCATGGAAAATAAAATAAACTTTTGAACTGCACATGACAGCTACATCAGAACCTGGTTGTAGGTCTGTTTGTATCTGATAATACGCAGGTAAACAGGAACGTAACAGGAAATTCCAGCGCAGTCCGCCAGAGAGCACTGACAAGGGCATTTTTGAACTGTAAAATACAGTTTTTGTATTTATTTTGGTCCCAATTCTTCAAAAAAAATTTAAATAACATAATAATAATAACCTAAGATTGCTTGTCGGATCATTTTTGGAATTTTAAAATTTCCAAATGTAGAGTTCATTTGCAAAAACAGATAACTGCATCCTCACAAACCTTCAGAAATCCTACTTTTCCATCATTTACCTGAAGTTATCTCTGTTGTTGTCATTTCTACTGAGTCAAATCCACTCAGCTTCAGTGTGATTGATTTTATCTCAAGCAAACAGCAACAAAAAAAAATCTGAAAATCTACAAAAATGGAGTTTCGGGATCAGTTTTGAACACGTGGAGCTGTGTTATAAATACGTACATAGATTTATATATGCACACTCTACACACATGAAAACAACAGAAACATTTTAAAAGGAGGAAAAACACAGACAAGGACAGATAAAATAGAAATAAGTAAAAACCATTCCTAATAAAACCAAACAAACCTGCATACATTATAACACCCTCAGCACTAAACAGAGACACACAGGAGTGGTAATGGTGGAGATAACACTCCCAGACCTGTCCTCACCCTCTGTGTCAACTCATCACCTCCTGGTCGGGTGTTAACGAAGAGGGAGGAAGAGGAGAGAGGGGTGAGGCGGGGAGGTGGTGGGGGAGAAGTGGAGCAGGAGATGGATGGGGGCGGCGGCGGCGGCGGCGGGTGAAGGGATCACTTTGCCAAATCCGCTGTGAAGGCCTCCGCTCGGTGCACTTAGCGCACAGCAGCCGGAGCCAACACGTTGCGGCGGGGCGCAGGCCTCCCTGGGGCGACACTCAGGCCCCGGCCTCCACGCCGTTGTCATCTGTCCGTCTCTCAGCCTCTCCATCCAGCAATCTGCCCGGAGGAAGCTCACTTCCTGCTTGCACATTCTTCCTCCCTCCATTACCCCCAGGAGGAGCAGGGGAAGTTGAGGGAGACTCCCAGGCAGGGTCAAGGGAGTATCGATGTCGAAGCGTCGAGCTCTAATTAGATCATCCATCAGGCTCCCAAACGAGCAAAATGATTTCGCGAATATCGTCTGAATTAACAGAGAACGGCGCAACGTTTTCCGCGTGTGATTAGCGAGCGATAAGATGCTAGCACACCTCACTGAGTGGAATGGCAAATATGTCATCATCCCGAGACGGGGCCTGGCTGGGCCGTCTCAGTGAGTGCACCCATGTCAGGGTGATGTATGGACGCAGTAACACAACCTCTGGGAAGGTATAGGGGGGAAACGCTGCGCTGCCAACCTGCCCCTCAGATCCTGAGCAGAAGAATAGGGGCTGCATGTAAACATTTGAGACGTGTCACTCATTTATTCTCCGGTGATTTACAACCAGCCTGGACGCTCCAGCCCGCCTCCGGAGCCCCGCCAGCTTATCCCAACTTCTTTTTCGATGCAATTCTAATTCCCAGGGAGGAAGATGGGTGTCAGATAGTTGAAGACAGAGGTCAGCCGCTCTGCTTTTAACACTATGGATTACACCTTCAGAGGTTTGTCTGACAAAACCCTGCCCTTTGGCTGGTTATACATTTTGTGAAAGCCCGTCCCAATTCTCTTAATGGAAATGGCTTGGGAACTCATTTGTGAGGGAACAGAAAGAGAGAAAAAAAAAAAAAAACACTAAGTCTTGGAGGAATTTCTTCCCCTGGGGATCCCTAAGTGATGTCCATCTCCTCTCAGTCACTCGGAGCTGAAACTGGAGAACGTGACTGACACCCGGAGTTGTCTCGCTCAGGATGCTTTAAGACATCTATTTATCACAATCCAGAGAGATTCTGTTGACTCCAAAGTATAACAAATACACATTTTCTCACTCGTCTCTTGAGGCAGATAGCGTTGGTTTTATTTGGGCAAAGCTTTGAGACTTTCAACTCCCAGTTTTATCCTTAAACAATGGAAAAGAATTGGATTGTAAAGCACTGAGGAAGGAAAAACACATTTAAAAAATCAACAACTGCTGCGTCCTTGTTCTGTTTGTCTGATGCTATTGTATGTTTTAATTGTGATCCACCAAAAGAAGGCAGATAAAAATCAGCTTTTGGTCAACTCTGGGACAATAAAATAAGGAAATAAATAAAAAGAAATTAATTATATGCACGAAAAGATCCTGAAACAACAGAAAAGTCACAAAAGATGCAGATTTCCAATAGAAACTGTTGACAGTGAAGACTTTCAACCATCTGTAGGAACTTTTGCAAACTTTTAAAAATGCAATTAAATGCAAATATTTCCCTCCACTGTGCTGCCACTGAAACAAAAGCCTTGAAGTCGTTATTTTTCTTCTATAACATGACATATATTTTTATTCACTACTATCAGCAACAGAAGGGAACAAAAAAAACCTTAAAGAAGTGTTCACATGCTTTCTATTTACTGTGATTTTTGTGCTGAAGTCATCAGTGCCACAACCTGCCCAGCAGAGGCCCTCGTTCGCTGCCCTACCTTCCACCCAGAAACCAAAAACCTCTCCACGCCGGAGCAGGCAGAGGATCCTAAGACACAATAAAATCGGAGATGTATGGGAACCATCGAGGTAGAAACGTCGGCGGTGATTTATCCCAGCGTGCCTTTCCCACTTTCCACTCCGACATGCCTCCATGTGAAGATTTAAATGTGAGATACAGGTGAGGGGATTTCAGATGACCCTGACAGAAACTATGAAATATGGGAACATAAATGTACATTCTGTCAAATGGGTAAAATATCATATGGGTAACACATACTGTACCGTGTAGTGAACCCCTGCCAGCTCCTGGAACGCTGCCCAAAGCCTCGGTTCGGGGGCCTTCCTCGCTCGCCGCGTTCTCGCAAAAGTCGCTCGTTTTACCCCGCAAATAAATCAGCGGTTCATTTGTCAGGATAGCCCCCCGAACGGTGAAAGTATTCAGTAGGTGATTCCAAACATTATTCCTCGTGCTTTTCAAACGCTGCTTTCTAATCCTTTAAGTGTGACACAAACACTTAACAAAGGAATCCTTCTTCGCTGTGCTTAAGTGCGACCCGCTGGGACGAGGGTTCTACTTGCCACAAGATGTCAAAATAATCAGCTCACAATGTTCAGGAGCTGGCACGGCCTCAAAGAGCTGGCCGTCATGTATGACAAAGGCAGAGCGTGCAACTAGGACACCGGGGGAAAACAAGGTCACGGCCGCGAGCGGAGTGGACCGACAGAGCAAAACAAACAGGACGGCGGATAATAAACTGACACCGATACTCCAAACAGCACAGACATAAGCACCGGATTGTAAATAAAATACACAGACAGAGTTTTGCTTACGTCTTTTATGGCTAAAACTTAATTAAATTAATTGAAATAGTAGCTGTGGTGCCAAAAACGACCTCCTAGATTTCTCTCATCTAAGAGTTTGGTGAATATTTTTAGGATTTAAAGTGTGATGAGACCTCCTGTCGTGATCTTGTGCATTTGGAAATTGTGTTTTTTCACCTTTTGGATCATTCATAACTCACACTGCAGCACTAACTTTCATAATTACCATCTTGGGCTACCTTCTTTTTTCTCTCTTTTATTTATTTCTCCTCTTTTTTGTATTTCGTGTGTGACTAAATAAGACATCATATGTCATCACCGTGCGTTTTTGGAAACTGTAACGGCCATTTTTCACTATTTATTGATGATTTACAAACCTTGCTGCAGCCCTGATTTACACATGGCTTACTTTTAAAATTTATTCTCTTTCATTTAATCATTTCTTCACTATTCTGTGTTTTGTGTGACAAAGACAGACATTATATTGAACTCAACTTTATTTATAAAGCTCTTTAACACAACAAAAGTCAAAACAAAGTGCTGAATACAAAATATAAAATTATATATATGAATTATATATCATCATCGTCTTCTTTTTAAACTTGGAAAAGCCATTTTCACCCATTTCTGCTCATTTATAAACCAAACTGTAGCCCCAGCTTTGATAGTGACCACACTGGGACTTACTTTTACATTTATGTTCTTCCTCTTTTATTCATTTCTTCACTATTCTACGTTTTGTGTGACAAAGAGAGACATTATATTGGATTCAACTTTATATATTAAGCATTTTAACACAACAAAAGTCGAAACAAAGTGCTGAACACAAAATATAAAATTATATATATGAATTATATACCATCATCGTCTTCTTTTTAAACTTGGGAAAGGCATTTTCACCCATTTCTGCTCATTTATAAACCAAACTGTAGCCCCAACTTAGATAGTCACCACGCTGAGACTTACTTTTACATCTATGTTCTTCCTCTTTTTCTTCACTATTCTTTATTTAGTGTGTGACAAAACAAGACATTATATCATTTATTTATCATTTATAGACCGTATTGCAGACTCATTTTTAAATCCTCCACACTGCCACTTACTTTTCACATTTATCTTCTCTCTGTTTTTTATTAACTTCTTCACTATTTTGTATTTTGTGTTTTGCAAAAGCCAAACTGAGGCGGCGATCTCGTCTGCTTTAGTGAAACTGAACGATTTAAATTTTCTGCTGCAGCGAAGCTGACCATCAACTGGGAAGATGATCGGTATATAAAACATGTGGATCTCTGTTTACTGTCAATACGAGTCCAACCTGACGTGCAGGTAGCAGGTGAGGAGGAGAGCAGCCTCGTAAGATCAACCCCAGCAAGAAAGAAATCCTGATTTTAGGCAACGCACAGAAGAGCCAGCGCCAACACTTCACTTCATCCTGAGAGTCCTCTCTATCCGGCTTTTTATTCCCTCGTTCATATCAAACTAATGAAGCTGCTTTCACTTCAGATTCAGATCGGGCTTTGCCGTCTAATCTTGGGTTATACGATACGGACTCTAATGCAGGAGGTATTGTCTGTGGGAGCAGGGTTTCTATTTTCTGCCTTACAGAATTGCTGACAGCTTCTCCGGCTCTGACATGAGCTTGGCTTTTAATTAGAAACAACAATGAACACCTGATCAGTCTGTTCACGCCGGAGCAGCGCCGCGCTCTCACAATGACGGCATTATCTCACAAACACCTATTCCCTCCTATAATACGGCCTTTTCTTCTCTGCGTTTGACTGACTCTAAGTCTGATTTTCACAATAAAACAACTGTGGAACACACACACACACACACACACACACACACACACACACACAGGAGGAGGCTTTCATGCATCTGCAGTCAAAAAGACATGTGATTATTGCATCCATTAGGTCCATAAGTAGAATGATTCATCACGAGGATCGTTTTAAGCGGTCGCTTGTCTCCGAGGTCCGTCCGTGCACTTTAGCAGGTGGCTCTTTTCATTAAACCTAAACGCCTGATGACTGTGCTCTTCATTAAAGGCTGTCCGGTAATATGCGGCTGAGATGATTGCCCCCGCGGCGGTTAAATATAGTGGTCGGACAAGGCCGGTGCTGCTGCGTAATGAGAAAAGTCAATAGAGCCGAGGCTATTACGCTGTCAGCGCTCGTACCATTACACACCATTAAAAAAACAGCACAACTCCTCTGATTCATCCTCGTTATATTTATTGGATAGATGGCCCAGATCTAATTGTGGAAGCAGTTCGACCCCGGCGCAGTTCAACGTGTGTCACCGTCATCTGCAGGCACTCTCCTTTATTGAATAATAAATACGGAGGGATTGATAGATTGCATGCATTTGGAACGAGGGAACAGGCTGCACACAACTTGCTGTTCCCTCAGTGGGACGAGAGCGCCAAAGCTGTAAACTTAGTCATTAGCGTGTGACCCATACGAGCCCCCGGTGTTGACATGTACGCAGAGGACAGTGTGCCTGGCTTATTTAACAGAATGGAAATTAACCACTTGTCACTCCCCCCGATTCATCGCAGTCTTTCTGGGTCCATGTTTGGCACCGCTGAATGCAAACCGCAAAAGCCTACAGGTAGACAAAAAAGAAAAAAGAAAAGTGGGGGATTTACATGCCCAGACACCCGATCAGCGCTGAGTCGGCCCAAACAAAGCGTCCCCTGTCCGCTCATTTGTGGAGGTCATTAATGTCTGATCGTATTCAAATGGCTCTGGAGGAGGCGTCTGAGCAGCTCGCCGGTATGCAGATGGAGGTCGCGGAGGGGGGAGGACTCGGCCTCCAGGACACGGTGGCTCTACCTGGTTTCAATCCCCCCGTGGGCCTGCAGACATGTCGTGGCCCATCGCCCTGCAGACACTCAGCTCCCTGACTGGGGATCGTCCGCTAGACTGGCAGACTACCCTGATAGCTGCCGTTCGCCCTCCCTCCCCAGCCCCCCCATTGTGATTTAACTGCCGGTCACAAGTCCCATTAGCATAATGATAAGAGATAGTGACACCTCTCTTTGAATTCTATCAGGTAGCCCGAAAGCTGAGTGTAATGAAAGGGATAATTACGCAATTTATAAAGGGAGGGGCGCTGACAGATGCACAAAGCTATCTTGGCCGAGGCTTGACCCACCTAATTAAGACGATATTCCATCAATCTTGATGTCCCTGTCGCGCAGTTGATCCCTGGTAGGTTAAAGTAAATAAAAACGTGTGTCTCACAACAGTTCTTCTGACGCTTCATTGGGTTTATAGAGGGGATGGATATATAAGGGTTGTTATCATTTGTTCTGGTATAGCACAAAGACAACTTGATTTTTTCACCACAAACAGTGATTCGGGGGCCATTCGCTGCTTTCTTGTTGTAGTTACGAGGATTTAAAAAGCTGCTCCATGCTGAGATCAGTAGAAGCGAAACACTTTTCCCCAGTTTTGAACGCAACACGGCCGAGAGCAACTTTATGTGATCCGGAAAATACCGAACTCTGTAGTGGTTTTACCTACATTTTACCAAACACCAGGTGTTTCCTCACAAATAAAGCGTTGTCTCTCTGCACAAAACCTGAAATTAGCAATTAGCAGGCGGCATCATTGTTAGGATGCACTTTAAAAAACAAAACAAAACAAAAAAAAAGCATTTAACACAAATTTTTTGTTTGTTTGTTTTAATTTCTAATATTTTACAGATTTGCCCTGTTTTGTGAAATTACAGGTAACATCTAGTAAATTCACAGAAAAAAATAATATTTACACTTTAACCATAAAACATATTATTATTAATAAGTTTTAAAAAGTAAAAGGCCAAAATTTCAAATTATGTCAAAAATCTGTATTATTTCCAAATTCATTGTTTTGAGACATTTGAACACAAATGACATCATTTTTTACTCTAAATAAGTCAGCAAAAAAATTGTTTTTTTGTTTGTTTGTTGTTGTTTTTGCAAATATTTGCTGCTGTTTGAAAGAAAAAATATGTCCATGTATATAAAATGGTCAGTAAATGTTTTTAAGTGTAACAGATTTTCACTGTTTCATTAAATGTGAGATATTTTTGAAGGAATTCACAGAAAAAGGGAAATAATTTACATGTTGACTGTAACTAAAAGTGTTTATCAAGAAATGTGTATTTTTACAAACTTGTTCTTTTACAATGTGTGACTGTATTTATTCAGCTAAAAATATAAATATTTTACAGATTTTTTGTTTTATGTTCACAGTTTTTACAGTGTTTAAATGCTACAGTGTTCCATTGTTTTTATTTATTCTTTTTCTAGCAGCAAGAATTTCACTGTTTTTTCTCTCTTTTTGCTGAACTGTTTTTACAGTACATACATTCTTTACTACATCATTTTCAGAATTAACATAAAATACATAATTTATATCCAGTGTCTCAGAAGAAGTCATGCGGTCCTTCTTTACTGCTCCCTTCTGTTCTGTTTTCCCGTTAGATGAGTGAACCCAGGTGCACCAGAGTGAGCCAGTAACTCACGGCGTAATCAGCACACCTCTCTATTTCAGGGGCTAAACACAGTCCCGTCCTGTCACTGTTTTAATTGGGCCTTTGTTCGCCTCAGATTATCTCAGGCTTGTAAAAACCTATTTTCTCGTGCTGAATAAAAAAAGGCCTCTTTGTCAAGTGGGGGCATGTCAACACGCTCCTGCGGATGATGTCGGCCTCTCAGCTGTGCCGTCGGCGTCGACGCACACACACGTATGAAAACACGCATGGCTGCACGTGTGCGTGTGCATCCTGGATTATGTCACGGCGCTGGAATGCCGTCACATGACAGAGGGGAAGAGACGGTATTAAATGAGTTAGAGCAACACGAAGGCGCTTGTTTTTGACACGAAACGCAGGCATGTGCAGCAAACTGAGCGGCTGAGGAGCTTTTCGCGGCAGCAGCGTCTCCCCAGACACGGAGCATGTCGTGTGTTTGTAGTTGACACACGAGGCTGTTTGGGGTTGATAGACTCCAATACCAGAGTCAACACGTAGCACTCGCTGTGTGCTGCTGTTTGTTTGAACACTTGTCTGGTGAATAAGCATCTCCTTTCTGCTTCTTGCATCGCCGGTGTCTCTTAAAATAGCCGCCGTGCTCCACAAGGAGACGGATATTTCTTTTAGCATTAACAGAAGGAACTGTGCCTTTTCTCTACGCTACACTAAGATGAAATTTTAATATTCTAAGCGATTAAAGAATGAAATACGTGAGTGGAAATATGATTAACAGCTGATTGTAGTTGCGTTCTGAAGGGGGCGATCAGCTTATCGCAGAATTACATCTTGTCGATTAAAGCGGTTTAAAGCCCTTCTCTCGCTCCTCCTTTAAGATGACAGCAGCTCCCTCAGAAGTGAGGCAGGGCCTTGAAGTGCAGCCTGGGATTAGTGGCAAACACAAAAGGAGCATTTGAAGGGGGCATGCCGGTCCCTTTTGAAAGGCCATCATTTAGCCACAGATCATCTGCAGCTTACGTGGTGAAAACTTGGTTAAATGTTGATCGGGCCCTTTATTTGACTCCCGGCGAGGGGTGCGTTTGATGGTTTAGGCCGGGGAGGGCTCCAGAGGTCTCTGAGGCTGGGTCTGTCTCCCCTCTCCTGTCTCGCTATTGGTATGCATCCCTCATAATAGAGGCAGGAGGCAGGGGGTCTCATTAGGGGCCGAGGGGGCGAGGGAGAGCTGTTTTGGGAGGGAGCCGTCCATGAATTCCTCGGGGCAGATGCACCATCATCACACAGGAGAGAAGCCGAATGAAACACGGTGGGAGCAGGTGAAACTGCTCCACAACCGTTTCCAAACGACTAAGTACAAGAGGGCTCCAGGTGGGCTGCGTCTTTTAACAACAGGAACCTCATCTGATCTAACGTTCAAACTGAGAGATAGCTTCCTTTAGACAATGACTGACAAGCGGCACAGAGGTAGCTATTTCCCCCGAGTACAGAATGATCTCCTCACTTCCGCCCCGCCACCAAAAGTCCAGGCTGGAGTGGGTAGACTGGATTCCCCCCCCTGGGCAGCTACTTCCTCCGTCATCTGTCACCAATTCCTGTGTGCGATGAGCAGGTAATGACAGCGTGCAGGTGTTGCAAGCCGGGTGGTATCACACTGCAGAGCGCAAAAACACGCCGCTTCACCCCCTGAAACTCTTTCATTTCCAAATCTTTTTTTCTTATTTTGCTGATTTTTCCACCTCCGACTTATTCACGCGAGCGAGTTCTCGTGTGCGCCGACGGGTCAAACGCAGCCGTGTCATGTGCAAGCGGTCCTCTGAACCAAGCTAAAATGATTACACATTGGCCGTTTCTCAGATATTTGTTCTGCTGCACTGCACATAGAAATTGATGTTCCATGAACCCTGGATATTGTTCTCATAAGGTCATGGTTTGGAATTTCATGTAGGTGATGAATGGTTGCGGATTCACCGAGGAGCTTATGAGTAAGTCTTCCGCTGTACACGGCTTATTGGACGATAACAGTCACCAGAGATCTTCCACCGTGATCAGTTTTTCTTGACGTATTTACAGATTTTGCTATAATTACACCAGTTTGCCTTCAAGTGAGTCGGTGACAGACCCAGAGCTGGTTGGAAACATCAACCTGGTTCAAGTGAACTTTCCTTTGTGGCTTCCCAGCAGTGTGTAAAACCACCGCCATGGTTTGTTATGACAAAGGTCACGGATAAAGGATGATCTGCCTACAGTTCCCTAATGTGAGAACAAAGACTTTGTCAAAATATATTCCAGCAATAGAGCGAGCGGGGGATAGGTTACATTGTTTTGGGGATAGGTTTTCCAGACGGAGCGATGTGAAGACAGGCCCTGGCTGTGGATTTACTGGGACTCGTTCTAGTCCGTTAATCCTTGTATCTCTTTGACTCTTTCAGCAGGTTCCTCGGCTGGTAAGCCTTACAGGCTCTGAGGTGGCTGCCCTTCCTGTGCTCACCAATAATTTCCCAATGAGCCTGTTTCCACTGCTGGAATGGAGGGAAAACGAAGCTTAAGGGCGATTAAAGAAAATTATACGTTGGGCGAAAACAACAACTGGTGGGAAAGCTGGTGAAAAAGTTTTACTCTCAGGTATTTTATCACAGATCAGAGTTTCTATTTGAACTAAATTATAAATAAAACAAAGTGCTGCAGGAATAAGCGTCTCCACATTTTTCATGCGCTGATGTGGCTCCTGTTCTGTATAAAATAATCCATATGGCCGTTGGTCCGGAGCGGGGATCCCACGCCAGAATCGGCCCATACGTTAGGACGTTTTATGGGCCTCGGATGGGGAATGATGAAACCGAATCAGGTCACGCCAATTGATAGACATTCTCCTCAGCTATCACTTGCACACACAATCCTTTAAAGTGCGGCCCCCCTCCCCCCGTCCTGACAACCGCACAGTTGCTTCCCCAGAAGCTGTCATCATATTGTTCTCTTAAATATTTAACTTCCTCAAGAGATTGAGCTGTAATATAAGAAATTATCCCTATAATGCCCGCTGACTGCTACAAACAGATGTGAAATTTCAGGGTCGACCCAGACTGTAATCAGCCCCCCCTCTGGCCCGGCTATCAGGTTCTCCACCGGGGTCAGACGGCGGAGTCTCCCTTTTCATATTGCGCCTCAGATTTGTCTGTAAGGTCGTGTTATATGAGCTGTGGAGAATTATTAGGCTGCCGACATGTCTTTTTTTATTTGAAATCCCGAATGCTGTACAAACCAACAAACTGCCCAGAAAGCACATTTTAAAGTTGCTCTAAACCTCTGCGTCGTGGAATTAAGTTGTCAGCGCGCGACGTTGTGCCAGAACCCGCTCAGCACACATTAGAAATCAGGTCTGGCAGCGAGGGAGGGTTAGGAGTCTTGTTCTAGTTGCTTATTTATCAGTTGTGATCTCGCTTAACAGCTAATGGGAGTTAAGTTTCTCACTTTGCTGACGGTAACTTTATCTGGCGGTGATACATCAGCGCAGCTCACGTCACTCACTGGCTACCGTGGACGAGCCTCCAGGTCCCAGTCGGCTCCTCTTCACGTCCTCCCAGCTCTCCTGTCGATGCTGCCATACGCTAACTAAACCGAATCAAAACAGAAGAACTGCTCCGTTGGCGTACCTGTACGTGCTCGTATATGGTCTCAGCTCTGCATAGTCGGCGCTGGACGGCTTTCTGGTGCATCCAGCCCCATAAAGAGAAAGAGGATTAAAAATAATCCAGTTCTGAAACACCGGCTCCTTCAATTATGAGCCAACCTCGCCTTTGGAGAAGTGACCCTTTGAGGATGAAACCCATCATTATGGGTTTAGCCCACTAGGCATGTGTGGGGACCGGGGCCACCCTTACGCCGAGGCATTCTGCTGGGTCTGGGCCTTCAGCCCCCGGAGCCAGGGGCCCTCAAGCAGGTAGCGCAGAGACAAGGTGGCCTGACTGATATTCATGTGGGCCAGGTAAATGTGCCCTTCAGGCACAGGGCACTGGAGCGTTACGCTTCTGAGAAATGAGAGGATCAAACTTGGAAAGCGAGGGGACGAACTCTTGCATGCAGGCTTGTGGTTTGACTTCAGTTTTGGAGAATGCATTAAAAAAGTACAGCAGCACCATGTAGAAATACTGAAAGTACCAAAAATAAAAGTACTTCAGGCTAATATTGTATCGTAATATTAAAAATGATTATTTGCTTTAACATAGAAGAACCCCGGCAGGATGGTTTAATCTATAATAAGCATCATTATTTATTTGTTGGTTATATTTTGCAATCTGAAGAGCAAGTTACCAAATAAAAGCTGTGGAGTAAAAAAGCATATTTGCTCCCAGATTGTACTCGAGTAGAACTACCTCACCGTGTGAATCCCACGACTGATTGATGTGTTTTTAAATAAAAGCGAATTGCTGTTTCCTCGCAGCTCCACGCCGAGCGCAAAAAAGCTGAAGTGAGGGATCAAGAAATGACAGTAATACGAACTAAAAGGCCTCCGAATATGAAAGGCTTCGTACTCCATTCACCGGACGTGATGAGGATTTCAACAGAAAACTTGTTACTGTGAGAACCCGCTCCTGTATGACAAAAATCCTCTTTGTCTGGTCCGTGGCCCTGCTCCACAGATAATAGAGCAAAATGTGGCCTGAGGGAGATAATTTGTTCCCAGATCTTCAGATCGCAATATTTTCATTTGAGCCCAGGAGGGGATCTCTTGAATTGCCAGCCTCCATTGTGTTCCAACAAGGGGCACGAAAGTCTTGTCAATTAATTTTTCTTTTATTCCAGACCACAGAGCGCCTGAGTGAATTCAATTATCAACCAATTAAGAGGTGTTTCCTTTTATTTACAGGCTTTGATTCCGTGCGTATCCATATTGTTTGGAAATAAGACCGAAGCAGGGTGTAAAATCACTTGAACATTTTCCTCTGCATGAGCTGTTTAATAGTTTTTTTCCCCTCCCAATAGCGGGGCTTTCTGTTTGTGTCCCCTTGGGTCACAAGCACAACAAAAGCACATTACATGCCGTTGAACTCTGTTGTCGGTTGTTTAGTGGATGCTCTTCCGCAGTGTTCTCCGATGCAAGACAGGAAAAAAAAAAAAGGGGGTTTCACACAGAGACACACACACGAGACCGAGAGCGTTTTGCGTGACAAGACTTTGGGAATAGATGGAGACAGGTGGGACACTCAGCCAACAGGTTAAGACCGAGCAGTCTGAGTCAAATCCAGCCCAGACAAAAAGCTGAACTTCTGAACCTCGTGGAAGTAAGTTAAAGGTCTGATTGCTTGTTAATGGGGGCTATTGGAAGTGACAAGCGGAAAATGTCTCTGTCTTACACACTTTACTGCTTACAGCCACTTGACTTCAGATTTCCTGACAGGCTCCTCGAGCGTTTTTACTGGTTTATTTACCACTTTCTTGGAATAAAATCTGGAATTGTGTGGGTTTTTTTGAGGCCCTGAGAGATACAGAAAGCACAGCGGGGTCTCTGAGATATTTTAAACGCCCGATTTAACTTGAAAATCGACAAAAAAGCCGGGCCTGCTGTGCTCTGAATGCAAAATTTGGAAAATAAAAAATAAAATAGATGTGTTTAGGGGTTGCTTTTACCCTGCATGTCAGCCAGTGATTGTACAAAAAATATCAAACAGCTAAAAATAAAAGATAAATATTCCCTGTTAAATGACAACATGATAAATAATGCATGGCTCAGTGGAACAGCTATAAAAATAGGAAGGGATTTTATTAGAAAAATCAAGAAAAGGAGTCTTGTACCTAAATGACGGCTCAAATAAATATCATTTTGAGTTACAGAAGCCGCCTCGACTGTTATTTCTCTTCGTGAGTGTTGTGCAAGTAGGAAAATGACACATAAGCCTTAAAAATGGAGTTAAAATAAATGTTTTTTTTTTATTCAAACACCAACATGAGTTTAAATAAAACACAATTCAGTCGAACATACAGGTCATGTGTTTTTTTTATGAAAATAATTTCTGTACATAGAAGTCTTCCTCTGTTTTGAGCAGCTACGATGTAAAATAAGTACAATTTCCACCCATCTGTGGAGAGATGAGTGACTTTAGTAGTTTTCTACAAATAAACACGTCTGTTGTACTGTTAGAATAGAACAAGGGGAGTTTATATTTATTTCTAATACACTGATTTATTTTTTCTCAGTTTGAGAGGGTCTCCAGTTCAGTTGTACAATGAGGCCAAACCATTAACAGAAGACTATAAGACACGTGAAGGCTACAAATGAGAGGTAAATGACTTTTACCCCAAATAATAACCAGACTACACCTCTGTTCCTTCCCGGTTGTATATGAGGTTATTCACGCTGAAGTGGTTGGACAGTCCCTGTACTGATGTGTAATAGTTCATCCTGCTGTTGTTGTCAGAGTTCAGAGGAGAGATTAAAGAGGGCGAGTAGGAGCCCAGCCCGGACATGCCCTCTCTGGCCTGAGACAATCCTCCGAGGTGCCCGGAGCCGTAGTCCCGCTCCGCGCCCCGGGACCCGTCGCTCCCCACCAGCGCGTTCACGCTGGACACGAAGCTGCTGAAACAGGGGCTGTGCTCGGCGGAGGGAGACGGCGACGACTTGGGCTCCGTGGAGGCCGGAGATCCGTGCAGGCTGGGCGGCGAGGAGCTCAGCAGGCTGGCGGTGTCGGACAGCTTGTGCGCACCGTCCTCCGTCTTGACGGGGAGAACGCTGCTGTCAGCTCCGTTCATGTCAGATCTCCTCTTCCTCTTGCGTCTGAAGTTGCCGTTGTCGAACATCTTCTCACAGTTGGGGTCCAGCGTCCAGTAGTTTCCTTTACCTGGGCGACGAACACAACAAGGGGTTAACTGCGGGCAGCACACGTTCAGTTTAATTCTCATGTAATTCATCTGTAATCTACATTTTCATCTTTAAAATCTCATCAAATTTCACAGTGAAGTGGAAGCTGTTGTTTCAATTATTTCAAAACTCTTTCAAGCAAAAAAAGCAGCATTAATTCAGCGCCACATATCTGATGCTAAATCCAGCAGCAGATTTAAAACAAATGCGCAATTTTGCCAAAACAACCCAAACACTCACCTGGGTCGTCCTCATCTCGGGCCACTTTTTTGAAGCAGTCATTCAGTGACAAGTTGTGGCGAATTGAGTTCTGCCATCCAGCTTTGCTCTTCTTGTAGAACGGAAAGTTGTCAGCCACATACTGATAGATCTGACTGAGAGTTAACTTTTTGTCCTGGGCGTTCTGGATGGCCATCGCTATCAGCGCCGAGTAGGAATAAGGAGGTCTGACCATCTTGAAAAGTTCCTGCTGGCTGGATATGGACAGCCAGCCGAGGTCCGCGCCTCCAAACCCGGTGGGAGGCGGCAAGAACTGCCTCTGGTTCGACCCGTATCCAGACTGAATGTAGGACGTGCCGTTGTTCCCGGGAAGGTAAGGAGAGGAGTTGATGCTCGGTCCGTTCAGCCACAGGTACGGGTTCGTGGACGGGGAGGAATATTCTCCGAGGCCGTAGCTGGAGGGGTGAGTCGGCGGCCTCTGAGGGTGGTGGTGGTGCAGGTTCTGTTGGTAAACACCGTAGTTATCGCAGTACACGGCCATGTCCAGGAGCTCCTGCGCGCTGTGGTGCTGAATGGGGCTGGTCTGCTGGTTAGATGGTTGGTGTCCAAAAGCGTTCATAATCCGCTCGAACCAGATTCCCAAAAACCTAATTTCGTCTCTCTGTCTCTCCCTCAGGACTGAAGTTATTCTCAGAAGGAGGAGTATTTATGCGCAGCGCCCACAGACTCTACAGGTAGCCCATTGAAGAAAAGTTTTGGGACGGTCACACCCCTCTCTCTGTCTTGCTACACCCAAGTGCTGCTCACTCAATTTCCCTATCAATGAGCCCCGACACCGCTTTTGACTGCAAAGTCGAGCTTCGTGTTGTTTGGAAAGTAAATCAGTTTGAAGGCACGTTAGTGATTTCTAACGACATCGATAACTGTGCGTAATTACGCACGGAGACTCGTGTTGGTTACGACGGTTTTTTTTAAAGACTTTTTAAAGGCAAAACTGGAGGGAAAAACAAAGTGCAGCGGAGACACAATCTGAACAAACATGAGAAATATTTCTTGCTGCCAAAATAAAGGTGTCCTGCAATCTAAATATAATTCTAATATTTTTTTTTCTTGATTTTTGTTGATTGATTAAAACTACAAGATCGCATTTGAGCTCATTTATAGCTCCCATGCATCTGTTTTTCAATTCATGTGCTTCAGCGTGACAAACTGCAAACAAGAAAGACTCGTGTGTGTGTTTGTAAAAAACAAACAAACAAACAAACAAACAAAAAAAGAACCAAAACGTATTCTTTTAGGAGAAAGTCGTTTGCAATAAACATTTAACAAGTTTAGTAAGTTTAGTGTCAACAAGTGACTCGTGCAAAAAAAAAAAAAGAATATTGCCAGCAGGCTCCTGAAGAAAACAAGTCGTCTAACCCTATAACGTGAAATAAGAAACAGAATTTGTAATTATGCCACATGTTTAGGTTATCACTACTTATATAAAATAAAACAAAGAAAAAACAAAACAAAACAAAACACCAACAGATCATTCAACAGAGTTTCTCCTACTTTAAAATTAGACTTTTTTTAATTTAAATCAACTTTTATCATTTAATTATGATGTAAAAGAATAAAATAAGATGAAAACAAAGCTTCATCGTGAACACTTCAACTTCAGAGCTCTAAAAGTGACCAGGGTGTCTTTATGGACCCTGAAAATCTGGTGCTACTGAAGGGAGCTCATAGAAATAATAATATTTTGCTCCAACACCGATTTGATTTTATGTGTTGGGTTAGAGGGGCAGCGCCAGGCCTGGATGTGTCCAACGGACCCCCTGCAGGAGGCAAATGGTCTGATTTTCGATTGAGAGGAAAGTGGAAAAGATGAGAACAGCCCACAGACACGTTTGGGAGCTTTTCTGAGTATTTTTCCAGTTAAAGCTGCGCACACACAAACCTGACAACACAAAACTAACAATCTACAGAGATTTCCACTTCTGCCAGTGACCTGTAATCCTCCTTATATGTATCTGTCTTTGTAGTGAGGCTGTGAATTGATCATTTGAAATGAGCAAAGGCACATATCCACGAGGTTTTACCCTTTGCTGTGGCTCAATAACATGATTTATGACTCACTAACACAACTGAAGCTTGGATTTACAAGAGAGCCCGACAAGTACATTTAGAAATTGAATTTATTAGTCGCCTTCCCGCTCAGGTCTGCTGTCATCCCTGTGAAAAGTGGACTCTGCAGGTTGCTGCCGGACTCCTGCACTAATCGGCAGAACATTCCTCCTCTCCATGACCTTGATGTAATTGTTTGGCTCCAAGGTGTTGTCCCGACCACAGGCTGTACAGCAGCGGCAAGCA
The DNA here is from genome assembly GCF_000690725.1 of Stegastes partitus. Taxonomy (NCBI): domain Eukaryota; kingdom Metazoa; phylum Chordata; class Actinopteri; family Pomacentridae; genus Stegastes; species Stegastes partitus. Next base: position 376,466 of record NW_007578136.1, on the reverse strand, counting down.
ACGGGCTCCACGGGGGAGAAGTGGCATTTAACCCCCAGATGAAAACAACACAACCTGTTAGGTGTCTAACACCCGGTACAGCTAATTACTACTGACTGGACATCTGAATCGGAGACAGTTCGAGCGAAGACTGCAATGATACTTCCATCTTTAGTCTGAGAGGAAGAAAATCAACGTATCTCTGGAGATAAACAAAAGCCTGGTCCTTTAAAATTCTATGAATAGGACTTTTTTTTTTTGTTATCTAATAGTTTTCATTGTGGCAAACCACTTTTCAGTCTTTTTTCAATCATCTCAGACCTGTAGATGTCTGATTTGGCTTGACATGGCAACCTAAGGCCCCCGTGTCATGGTAAAGTAATAATTCAAACATGCTGACTGTGTGTGTGTGTGTGTGTGTGTGTGAGGTGGGGTCTATTGTTGCTCTGCCATGTCTGTCTTCATCCCCTGTTTCCTCAAGCTTTTCGAGGTCATGGGAGCTTTTCTTTCGGAGATCAAGTCAATCACGGAGAGGTCAGAGAGGCGAGGCAGAGCCACCGCAGGCCCCTCTGCAGCCTGAGAGCGCAGAAAATCTCTGCTGCAGGTGACGGCAGAGTCGGCGATACTGTTACTGCTCTGCTCAGTGTGTATCGGCGCTTCTTACTGCCGGGATTACAGCTAAACACCCGCTGGAACCAACAAAGGCCCTCGGGGGTTAATAAGGCTTGTTTTCTGCAAACAGCCTCGGCTTCAACCGCGTGGCTGCACGAGTCTGCTAACTTTTCACTGCTTTGAAGCAATTACAGCACGATTAGGTGCACTTAAGCTCAATAAAATCATGAAAGGCGCAGATAAAGTCATTAATTTTGACTGTGGAAATAAAACCATCCCTTTTGTGCGGCCGGGGGAGGGGGGGCTCGTCCTTCTCAGCATCTCCCCCCAGTGGAGGAAAACCAGCAGAACACACAACCCAGTTCTAGCGCTAATTAATGTGCAGCCCTGGTGCTGAGTAACATGTGAAAATAAAAAGCTGGTCTTGCTGAATACTTGTGCAGAAAGTTAAATCCTCAGCAGCCCTGGCTGTGTGCAGGAGATTAAAGACACTCCAAGTGTTCTGATGTGAGACTTGGCAGGCGGAGTAAGAGTCTGGCCTCGGAGCATCCCTCATTTCTACACTCAACGGTCTTTATTCTTCAAGATGGAAAAGACATATCCACTGCAAGAAACATTTATAATAGGATCTCTAGCTGAGCTTTGCACTTTTCCTCAACCCATTTCAAGGGTTTTAGCGGGTGAATAATGGATATGTTTAAGAACAATGTCCTTCCATTTCTTTTTAAGCGCTTCGAACACCACGTCGTGTCATTTTTTTTGACAACTTGCAGGAGGCCAGGAAAGTCATTTACAACTTTTAAAATGCATCACATAAAGCTTCGGCAGCAGCAGCTCTGCATGAAGAACTTAATGTGAGAAAAGGATGTGCTTCTAAACAAGTGAGAACGTGGCAACAACATCACACATTGATATATTTTAAGATATACAACCACATCCTGTTTAGGACAACACTTTGTGCTGCTCAATATAGATATATTATAGACTATATTACTCCATCCTTATTGAAAAACCCTGGATCCTGTGATACTTTTAGTTTAGATGCGTGACTACGAGATGCAAAAGTTCTCTGGAGGCTTCACCATCACTCTGCTGTAGTTTGCGTATCGTGGAGCTCCACCTGGGTTTCTACGATGTCACCACGTCACCTGCTCAGAGTTTCAGAAAACTTTCAGCAGACGAAACAGCCGTCTCGTGTCAAACTCAGCATGTTTCTCTTCCTCATTTGTCTTCTGGGAGGACATCAGGTTTGCTTAGGAGGCTCCACAGCATCCACTTACATCTCGACTATTGTTAGCACATAACTATCTGGAGGTATCCGCCTACCTGCGAGCTCCAACTGGGAGACGGTGTTTCTTAGTAATTAGATGTTCCTCTCTGTGTAGTCCCCTCTGACCAATTACTGTTTGGCCCTGACAGTCTGCCTCCAGGAGCTAAGTAGGCAGCGCAGGAGACGGCAGCACGCTGACTGAGGGAGAAATACAAGCAGCTGGGCCTTCTGCTTCACCGCTGCCGGCTGCATTAGCTTAATTCTCTCCTCCACTGGGCAGATTTACACCTCCGCTCCTGATTACATCCTTGGAGAGATTGGATGTTGCTGCTTCTCTTGGAGCCAAAGTCACTGGGCTCACCGTGGGCTGCAGGGAGGTTAAACGTTCTCAACCTGCTGTTTGCAAGGGTGTCGTGTAAAAGGCAGTAAACTTAGCATGTGGAGAACTGTGAGATGTGGTTCTGTGAGGAGGGAGTAAGTTTAAGATGCACAAGTGCTGCTTCAGTTTGCTGAGGAGGCATCGTGGTGTCATGACTTTAAAATTCCAAACACACAAGCAGAAGGTTTATTCTGTAACGCGAGCAGGCTGCACTGACTGCTTCCTCCAAACGAGGGCAGCATTGCCTCAAACTTGAGAGCCTCGGCGGCACTAAATAAACCATTTATCAGCCACGCTGTGCAGATTTCTGGGAGGCAAAATATATCAAAATCCAGAATCTGATCAGTGCATTGATTTTAATCACACAGAAGTCAGGAAATACAGGGGCGTCAGAGTTTAAAGGGAAAGTGATGAAAAATGTTTCCCCGTCTGGAAGTTAACTGCACAGGAACGTTTTCAGGTTACCAACAATAATCCTACTATGCATTATGTACAGCAGCACCTGTAATAATAGTAAATATATTCTGCATTTAACAGTCCTGGAGGGAATTGTAAATTCAAACAGACCCTCCCTCTCCCTTAGTTGTGAGTTTGTCATAACATTGGTGGGAATGTGAGAAATGATCCGTCTATTTGCTATTTATGATGCAAAAGAGTTCAAAAACAGAGCCGGGATTAAAATGCTAAATCACAAAGATTTAATTCAGCAGCTCAAATCAATATTCTGCTCATGGGACAGCGTGCCCGTGGTGCTCCTCAGCTATTTCCATGTGATGCTGAAACTAGCAGGGAACTCTCATCAAACCAGTCCTCCACCCCCGATCTCCAGGCATGTTTCCTAGCAACACGTCCGTCTGGCTGCCTGGGAAAACCCAGTGCTTCATAATAGCCTCGGCTTATAGATCAACACCACTTGACTCTCTCCCTCAATGCAAGATAATAAACCTGTGTGCAGAACGTACACTTTGCATTTAGCTGCTCGGAAAACGCAGAACGTCACCTGACCGGCTCAGGTTTTAAACGGCGTCAGTCCTCCGGTGCTTTAACAGGCCGGTAAGAGCTGCTGCTGCTGACGAGCGTTCTTGATAAGAGTGATGGAGTGTCCGTCTGCAGCGTGGAAAGTTGGAGGCAGCACAGAAAAAGTGCATTAAAGTGTTCAATCAAAGTCTTGTCAAGTCATGGTTACCAGTTAAAAGTCCGTCCACAGATTAGAAACACGCTCAGAGGACGGTTTAGTCCATCAGCACGATCTCACGCTGGAGCTGAAATTCATCAACACAACCCAAGTTAACAAACTCAGATATGTGAACTTTATAGATGGCTGCATTTTTCCTCACACACACATTAAAAACCAAGGCCCTCAATCGATCGATAACTTATCAACTCTGTCGCCAATTAATTTTCTTGAAGTCATCTAACCCACTACAGAGTCCACTGGGGGGGCTTCAGGTTAATTTGGTGGCGATGAGACTTTAGCCCACAAGCAATCCATAATCTACAGAAAATCAATTTACTGTAATTAAGGATGAGGAAAAGCTGCAGTTTCTTACATTTTAAAGCCCAGAATCATTAAATATTGGAGATTTTTTATTGAAAAATGACTGAAAAAAATGAAAATCGAACAACTAATCAGTTGATTGACCAGCCGGTGCAGCTTTAATATAGAGACATGCAGCTAAAACTGGGCCGTCATGTAACGAAGATCATCCTGGAGACACAATAAAACATCTATAGCAGGGCCGCAGTTCTTATAATATACGACAGTGGGGACACATCCTGTCTAATATTCTCAGACTGTCCCCCCAATGTAGACTTTTAATATGAAAAATTAGCTACGTTCCAATGTTTTAGAACAATTTTTTGAAAATGTAATCAGAATGATGACTAATTTCCATTTATTATTATCACTGGATCTAGTTTTATGGTGCAGTTCTGTGTGGTTTGTCCAACACCAACACTGTACTTCATTCATTTCAAATGTATTAAAAAGTAGAAAAAGGGTAAAGAAAATGATCATATGAATGGTTGCCGTCTTCCAATGTTGTGCTAAATTCTTCTCATAAACTTTGCGAGTCGGTAAACCTTCTGTCCCATAAATTCTGAGCTGATCATGATGGTTGTATTTCTGCTAATCTCTGTCATTACATACGATGAATCATGAAAAGTTAAAAGAAAAAAGCTAAACTTTAGTGTTATTAAAACTGTAAATATTAGTTTTCAACCAGCCTCCTTCTGCCAGATCCCTCGAATGACTCCTTCCTCCTCCTTAATCTACAGTCAACATGCAGCTTGTTGGAACCGACTCCATGTTTCTGAAGGACAATGGAAACGTTGCTCTGCACACAGTCTGCTGGTGTTCGCGCCGTCATCGGACTCAAATCGTTCAGTCGGTTTACTGAAGCACTCGCTGACAACTCTGCCGAGATAGAAACAGCCCTATGGTTCCCGCATGACACTATCAGTGACAGCTACATACAACGCTGTCATGCTGACATCTATTGACTGCTGCCGAGACGCAGTGTTTGTTTACAAGGAGCTACAAGAGGCAGCTGTAAATTTAGACGCCGACCGGCGACGTTAATGCAAATCTTTTCCGCTTCCATCCGCACTGACATTTAGAAAGGCAATTACCATGTCATTGTTAAGATTAATTTAATGGCACTTGCTTTTGTGTTAGATAGCTAACTGTAGTATCAGTAGATGCAGGGAAAAGAGACGGGATGACACACAATGACAGTGTTTTAGTGGTAGTGGAGCGCAGGACGTCATATTCACATGGTAGGTCGCTCTGGCCACCAGAAGGTTTTACATTTCCATCAAACAGATCTTTATCTGACATGTGTAGCCATGCTGGTGACTCCCTGATAGTCAAGAAGGAAATGTTTCAACACCAGCTGGAGTATAGGAGTTGTCTGTACTGTTCTGTACAGTCACGGTCCCCAGAGGATGAATCCTACTGGATCTTGGTGGCATTTGTAGTTTTGAGTAAACAATCACAACAATGATTGGAACTTTGGCAAAGACGTTACTTTGGTTTTTGAAGAAGGCAAGACAAGTCATTAAAAAAATATACTAAACAACATCCATCCATCATCTATACACCGCTTAATCCTCACTCGGTCGCTGGAGTCTATCCCAGCTGACTCAGGGTGAAGGCAGGTTCACCTGGACAGGTAACCAGTCTATCACAGGGCTACACTTAGAGACAGACAACCAAGCACACTCACATTCACACCTACGGACAATTTAGAATCACCAATTAACCTCAGCATGTTTCTGGACTGTGGGAGGAAGCCGGAGAACCCGGAGAGAACCCACGCTGCACGGGGAGACCATGGAGACTCCACGCAGAAAGACTCCGGTGCCCTCACTGGGACGCAAACCAGCGACCTTCTTGCGGCGAGGCAACAATGCGAACCAACTGCTCCACCCTGCAGCCGTACTAAACAACATACATCTCTAAAATTCAACCTAATTTAGTCGCTTCTACTAGGATTCAGGAACAGACAGCGAGCCAAGCCCTCCAAAAACTCAATCTGTATATCAGCTGACTTGATTCCCAAACGTTATATCTTCTATTCTACGGTATAATAGTTACCACTAACCATGTTATCAAATACTTGTAGTGAGAATCCATTTGGGAAAAAAAAAAAAAACGCCATAAAACCCTCATAGACAGCTGTGATTGGATATATCCAGGCCTCCTGATTTATGGAAATATTGTCCTCTTTTATTATGCGAAGGAGACATTTAAGAAGAAGTATGCACACTTGCTGCCTGCCGGCAAATGAAAGTGTGTCAAGAGGGAAGGGAAAATATACACATTATTCCTGGCTGAAATGACAAATGAGATGGGGATAGAGTGTGTTGTAAATACATTTCTCCTGGAGAGAAGGAGCTAGCTCATAGCTCTCTCCCAACAAAGCCTCTGGAAATCCTCTCAATTAAGCGATGCATTTCCCTATGCTTTGAGGAGAGAGAGGGTGAGGCATAATGGCTGAGCACAAATCACTGAGAGCCTATTGAAATAGCTGCCAGTTAACTATGTAATATTACCACTGCTGAAATGCTTCACCCTTTATCCCTTTTCAATTGCAAGGCTAGATATTGAGTGTGCACTGGGTATTCTTGATAAGTGAATTATACCATCGATGAAACTTTTTATTCCCACCTCACAGGCTGGAGTGAATGGACTTATCATTGCAATGCAATAAACAGGTTAGAGTGACTATTAAAAAAAACACTGTATTGGACCCCCCTTTGGACTTCTTCTAGTTTTATTGTCTTACAACTTTAAACCACTGAGGATGTAATAAAGCGCTGGCACTCATCAAACAAAAACTTTTTTTTAATGTCAAGAGTGGAAACTAAATTGCAAAACGTGTTCGCACACAATATAAATAACCAAGTAAGTATCTGCACCATGCATGTCATAGCAGTTGGTTTTCCAATGACTCCTGATTTTCTACTGAAACACTGAAACAAAAACACAATCATGCATTTTAGTTCTTTCATAGACTTATTATAGGTCTTCTGGAGATATGACACATATATATATGTGCCAACTATCGGTTCTGGTGACGTACAAAGTCGTGTAAATCTCCTTTTTCTCACTGGCACAGTCTCTTAATGTTCAGTGTATGATATAGTGTCCATTTGATGCACTCATCAGACTCAAACGCTACTCCTGCCTCAACAAGACAACACACATCAAAAGCGGTAAAGCCAGACTAGAATTAAGGTTCTAGACGGGTCTCCCCAAAGTCCTGACCTGTGGATTGTGCTGAAGAAACAAGTCCATGTCAGAAAACCAACCAGTTTCGCTGAACTGCATGCATTCTAAAGCCAGCTGCTAAAAACACCCAATGAGCTGAAGGGACATTAACCAGATAGTAGAAGTGCTGTATGTATATTTTTCTATATTTTGTCATATTTCCAGAAGCTCTATAATAAATCTATGCAGGAACCAAAATGCATGATTGTCTTTTTGTGTTTCAGGAGAAACTCAGTAAAATATATGATTGCACTATTTCCACAAAGCCATTAGCCTTTATGTTTAATATTGTTATCTTGCTGGAAATAACTCTTCTAAACTACGATTTTCATGCAGCGTGCAGCGTGTGTTATTGTGCGTTTATGTTTCCTCTTTGTGCGCTGGATGCTACCCCCTCCTGCTGCATTTCAAACTGTGCCATTTATTAATGATTTACCAAAAAAAAAACGTACTGCACTGGAGTTTCTTGCAGCCCTTCTCTGATTTAAAAACGTCGCCGTCTTGTTGCAGATTGGAATTCAATTGTATTTTTATTGCACCGACATAAATCATCTCGTTTGGTGACGGCGGGAAGAAAAACTCCTTTTTAACAGGAACAGAACCGGGCTCAGAGAGGACGGCCATCTGCTTTGACCGGCCGGGGATAGAGGAAGAGAAAAGAAGAGTAGTGAGAAGCAGACAAACAAAAGGACACTGGATAGCTTGGTGTAGCTGCAGATCAGATGCTTCTCTGGTGCTAGTATCTACCCTAAAGCAAGGGTGTCCAATCCTGGTCCTCAAGGGCCACAATCCGGCATGTTTTAGATGTCTCCCTCTTCCAACACACCTCAAATGATCAGCTCATCATGAAGCTCTGCAGAAGCCTGATAACGATCCTGATCAAATGAATCAGGTGTGTTGGAAGAGGGAAACATCTAAAACATGCAGGATTGTGGCCCTGGAGGACCAGGATTGGACACCCCTGCCCTGAAGCCACTTGGCACACCTTGATTACTACATTTAAAGTTGTGCAGGCAGTGATGAGTACACGTGTGAAGGTGGAGGTGTGGTTCATACCTAAACAACATGCTGCTTTCATAGAAGACTTGTTGAAGTGATTATTTACACTTGTGTAAACAATTAAATTATGGCAGAGCTGCCGTTCAACCTGCTGGTGATGTGTACGTTAACTTACTGTCGTCGTCCACTTGAGCCGCTGTTAACGTTACTAGTGACTGCCTTCACGTTGTTCAGCAGCAACACTCTGGCGTGCAGCCATTGATTGGTAATAAGGCCTAGCTGCTAAGTTAGCCGCCGCTAATGGTCATTAATCTCCCCGCACAGCCCTCTAACTACACACGGATTCAATGGAAACTATAAATTTCCACAGTCTAGAAGTTTATGTTCCTATATGGGGAGTCGAACAACCATTAGCACGGAGAAAAATAGCTTTTAATGAACACCCTCACGCTTTGGTTTTTGTAAGCAGCAGTATGGCGGTAATGGTCCTTAAAGACAGGCGGGAACGGTCGAGTCTGGAGAGGAAATGGAAAGAAGAGAGGTGAAACACAACATCGCTATCACAGTAAAACTTGCATTTTTATTGAATATTACTTACTCAATTTCTCTCTGTGTTTGGAGAGCAATATATCATCCAGACAGCTCGCATGTGGTCAAATGAAGGTCCTATAGTGCACATACCTCGCATTAGACCTTCGGCAGCGGAGACATGCACACCGCGACGGGTTATTGGTTTTCGTCAGGACTGAATGGATTGTTTGACTATGTATAGATATGAGGACGGCGGGAGCTCGTGTGGGTGGTACAGGAAGCAGAAAAGGATATGAAATAGATTGCACATCCATGTGTGTAATAATGATTTTTCACAGCTTTACTGCATTTCTGATTATTTCTGGCCCTTTAGGACTTTGCCTCTGCAGAGGATTACATACACAAGAGCAATTATTTACTTTGTTTATTGCTAAGCCATTAGGAAGCAGCACGAGACTCTGAACTCTGGCAGCGGGTGAATTACCAACATATTAACGAGACATTTTAGAGGCTGACAAAAATATGTTAAAACCACCCATGAGCAACAGGAGTACAAGTGGTCTCTCATGGCTGCCGTTCCCAAATCAAACTCCGAGGCAAAAGATGTCATTCAGTGTTCCTAATTAGGACGAGAGAGCTTCATAAACCCCGACTTTCTCCAGATAAAAACACCTTCAAACAACAGATGCTACAGTTGGAGCATTTCTCCTCAGGCAGACACCCACTCACAAAGTGTCAGCAGAATAGGAGAGCAGAGGATTATGAGCCACCTGGGGCAAACACTTCAAAAAAGGTCCCACAAGCTGGTTTTATGGTACAGGCAACAGGGCCTGTGTGTGCACTTGCCAAATGTGCAAAGGACGGCTCAGCAAATGAAGGTACAACGGCGCTACTTTACAGCAGCTTTGAGCCGCCGGAGCACAGATGACAGCTGGAAGAAGAAAAAAAATAAACCAGACATAGATTTTTAAAATATATGCTGATACGAAACAACACGGAATGAAGAAGAGCAAAAGTTAGGAGACTTTCTTCCAGTTAGTCGATTAATTCTGCAGCAGCACCTAATGAAGATTATGATTAAAGACTATTTCCTAATAAACCGTTTGCCTCAATAGCTCCCTGAGCCAGAGTGATTGCCGTCACAAAACTTTACATTAGTTAAGTTATTCCACCCACACGGAGAGTAATGCAACGTATTACTAACCTAATTAAAGCACAATTTAATTTAAAGCTGCTGCGCAACAGATAATTATACACCGACTTAATGGTTCAGACGCTGATCGCTCATTTGGACTCAAAATACATTAAATCTATCAAGCGCAGAAAGCTGACAGGAAGTTGTCAGCCAAAATTAAAAACATCATAAAAAATATTTAGCTTGCTGAAAGAAAAAAAGTTTTTAAATGGAGAAATTTGTGGAGCAGTTTGTGGAGAATCAGGATTCCAGGCGGGAGAAGCGGGACAAAGCCGGCATCTGTTGGTTTGTTTGCTCATCAAATATGGGTCACGTTCAGTCTTGAAATGCTCAGTTGGTTAGCGGACACATTATGGAAATGAGAGTGCACTTGCGTGTATATATATAAGTGGAACAACACGTGCGGATAACACACCGCTCCCGCTTGTTGATAACGACGAGGCCGCCGTGACGGCTGTCAATCAAGCCGAGCAGAAAGCTTCATTACTTAGCGTTGGGTTGAAGTGAGGAAACACGTACAGATTGCAGGTTTGTTTTGGATTTTTTTTGAACGCTCGCATCTATTTTCAGCATCTCTCGCTGCAGACAGAAATAATGAGGGAGGCATCACATTTTTTTTCTTTTTTTAAAAATACATACATTTGAAAGTTTATTCAGAAGTCATGTCAGTAGTGAATTGGGAACAGTCAATATTATAATGAAACTCAAGGTTACAGCAATCTAGGACAAGGTCTGAACAACGATAATGCGATGGGAGTTAGTCGTATGTGCACTCCAAAATTTATACCAATAAAATCCATGATAGGTTCTCACAAGTCCCTGTCAATTCAAAACCTACAAGCCCTTTTTTTTTTTTGTTTCATATAAATGCCACTTAACCTAGTGAAACGTTAATACAAAAAGAGTCATGATCAAATCACATACAAAAGAAAAAAAAAAACCTGAAATAAAATAAAATCATATATACAAACCTCTGTACATAGTGGGAATAAAAGAGACGGGCGTTATACTTTAATGAGCTGTTTGCTCTCATATGCTTGAGAGGGGGTCAGTATTGGAAAGCCGTTGGTCCAAGCTTATCTGTCTGATCTCATGTCAGGATAAAAATCTGAAGTTGGCGTCGCTCGCAGAAATTCAGTGACTATTCATCTGTGCAACGTGCTCCCTGTTGCAGACTGCATCATCGTCAAACGGAAAGCAAAAGAATAAAAAAAAAAACAGATAAGAGGGGGGCGGGCTGCGGTGAGGTATTCATCTTGTCAAGCCGGGACAGGGAGCGAGGAATGTGTGGGTAAAAAAAAAAAAAAAAACACAAGCACTTTTCTGGGGTAAACTGTTGATGTTGTTTTTGTTGTGTTGTCAGTGTGTCGTTTGGTCCTACTGTCAAGCGTCTTTGTTTACTGTACAATTCCTGAATCGATGGAGGCCTGTTTCCTGGTGGTCTTGGGAGGAGGCGGAGGAGGGGTCTTGCTGGGCAGAGGAGGAGGAACGCCCTGCAAACAGAGAGAAGGTGAAAACTTGCTTTATTTTCAGAAACACAGGGTTGAAATCTCAAATCAAGCCCAAATCAACTGAGAGGTGGATTCACAGATTAAAAAAAAAACCCCTTACCTTCTATGATGACACATAAATTGTTGTATGAAAGTTTCCTTATACGTGGGCTGGTATCATGTTAGTAATCACTAATATCATACACCAATATCTGAGATGGTTCCTGGAGATAAACAGAAGGTGAGCACAATTCCTACTCAGCTTTTCCCTCCACCTGTGCGTCCTTCACCAAACACCTGAATTCAGCGGTGACCTTACCTCGGCTTCCGTCAAAGACTGTAAATGAAGAATGGCTGTCGCTCAGTCGCAGAACATCTGCTCTCACTACATTACTGTCAGTCTGCCGCCACGCCGCGCGCCCGCGCTCTGTTTTACTGCCCGTCTATGGGCCGTGACAGTGGATAAATAAGATTAGTTAACGGAGTGGCGAGGCGAGAGGACGGCTCGAGTAGAAGTCGGCGAGCGAGGAGAGACGAGCCGCCGATTAACAGCGGGAGAGCTTCTGATGGATGTGAGAGGTAAAGTAATCATCCAATCAATCACGTCTGAGCACCGGGCCGACTGCGGGGACGAGTATAAATAACAGCAGGGTGGACGGGCAGGTATAGGCCCTTGCTGCTAACTGACTGATGCCTACGCTCTCCGGTGACACACATTGCAAAAATGGACGAGTGTGAAACATGCGTGCACGCAGGCATGAAGGCGAGCGCATTAGCACAGGATGTACAAAGAGTTGGGGATAGCGGAGGAGGTTTGACCCAAATGTCAAGCAGTGTAGCGGTCGCTTGTTTCATTACAAGTGCCATGCATCATTAAGGAGCTCCTCTCAGCCCTAATTAAAACACCTACTCTTTGATGTGGCGGGGGCGGTGAAGGTGTCGAGGGACTCGTCAAGTCTTGATTATCTAGCAGGTTGCCGTAATCAGCTGTGCTGCCTTTCACTGGCAGCGGAGGAGGGGTCTCACCCTTGTCAGAGCAGCCCATCCCGTTCAGCTCCAGACCTGTGAGAGAGGGCGTTCATCAGCTCGCATTCATCATCAAACTCATGGCTGGCATTTCTCAAACACAAGGGCCGGGACCCAAAATAGAGCACAGCTGAATTATCTATAACTGAGACTAATTCTTAGCTTAAAGTGAAATAAAAAGAACAACAAAAGAAGTAGACTGCTGCATAGGCTGAAGAGGAACAGATCTGACTTGTCAAGATAAGCACTGCTTTATTGTATAATGTCTCCTTTAGCTCCGGAGAAGCTCTGAAATGCCAGCAGATGGATCTTAAAGTGGCTGTAACTGACATTTTACACACAAAAAAAAAGTGTCAAATGACAATTTGAAAGGGATCTCTTGTCGTGACAGACCTACAGAGAATTGTCGGCTAAATCTGCAGATCCCCTCGACTTCATGGAGCTTTACAGCAAGTTTTAGCTCCGGTCTGCAACTTTTCTGTTTTGGTTCAATCTCCCTGCTCTCATAATGTCATCGCAGGCTGCAACGGGCAGCTGTTTTCAGCAATAAAAAAGGTCTTAAAGTGCAGTTTATGCTATGCTCAAAGAAGTAAATAGCAGATAGGCACAGATAGAAAGTAGCTGGTGAACATTTAAGAGTTAAAGAGGCTGATAGTTCCACCAGAGTGCAGCTAAAGGAGAGGAGATGCTGGACCTGCTATGTGGCCTGAAACACAACTCTAAATGAATGATGCTCTGTGACTTCTGGATGCATACATACACAAGTATTTGCTGATAAATTTGCTATATCAACATAAAAGGCGATGTTATGATTGTTGTGTCCACAGTTTCTTGCCATCAAGCAGCCCAAAAAAACCAAAACAGTGTCACTCAGACATGAAGCTGAATGATGCCGAGACAGAAGCCAGACTGCTCTTACTGGAAACAGTGTGTAGGCTAAAGGAGAGTTTGCTCCTCGGTGTGATGGGTGGAGGTCCTGGTGAGGAGGAGGCGTTGCAGGAAGAAGAAGAAGGAGGTCCGGGAGACACGGAGAGACGACGATCTCCACCCATCTGGTTGAGAACTTGACTCCTTGGTCTCTGAGGCCGCAGAGGGCTGATCTGTGGGATCACGCACGGAGGAAAAAAACATAGAGAGATTGAATCATAACTGAGCTAAAACAACTCAAATTACACAAGTTAAAAAAGAAAAAAAGCAGAATTTACTGTGTGGCAAATGAGTTCAGAGTCTGCCGAAATACAACAGCAGATCAATAAAAGATCATTTAAAGGAGAAAATTAGTTTCACATCTCCTCGGGGAGCGCCGCGCGTGCATCCGCACACATATTAAGTCGACTATTTGTATTCCTAAAGGAGAAGCCATTTGGATAAATGTGCTCGTCGGGTTGCAGTATGTTATTTGTGGTTACAAATAATTGTTTGCATGCGAGACCGTGTTTTCTCCATTTTTTATTATGGCTGGAATTTGAATATGAAAAGATATGTCCTGGGGGCTTTTCCACACTGTAGGCTACATTAACAAACAACTTTGTAATTGGCCAAACTCAGTCAGTCACGAGGGACACACAGAAAACAACAACACACTTCATTCAGGGATGTTATTTTTCTCCGGCATGTGAAAATTGAAATTTATATTAAGGGCGAAAAAAACCAATTTCTCGATTTCTGTGCTCCAGATTAGAATGTCAAATGCGACTATTATATCCTACAACTGTTTGGGGACCCCCGGGTGCTCCAGCCTTGACCCTTGAGGCGTGAGGCTCCCATCCAGAGCCAGACGGCTCCAGCGCTGCCAGGGGCCTCCTTTGGATTCCATTCCTGTCCTTATCTTAACGCTGTTAGCCAGCAAGCATTCCCACTGGGCATGCAGAACACAATGATACCCGTCTGCTGTAATGGACACAACAGTGGTAAAGAGGGACATAAGCACAACAGAGAGAGGGAAGGAGATAAAGATATGTGGAGGACTGAGGTGAGCAGATGAGGAATGTGAGTCACACATTGTAGTAAGAAGAAGAAGAAGGTAGGTGATGATGAAGAGAATTAAAACTGAGTCAAACATTTAAAGACAGCAAAAAAAATAGGACTGAAGATCTGACTGGAGATATTTCTGGTTGTAGTTACTCAGACAAGACAAACAAATCTAACAGCAGAGAAGCTCTACAGAACCCAGCAGGGGTCTCCATTTGATCTACGGCACGGTAATGTTTGTATTCTGTCGGCAAGCGGAGAAGTCGGTGTTATGGTTGCGTTAGAAGATCACAAGATACAGAAATTTCTCTTATTCTATTAAGAACATTCGGAGCGAATTTAATTACAATTTGGTAGGAGATGAGTGCATAATAAGATTACAAGGGAATGAGATCGGTTAGCGAGAGCAAAGAAACACGAGCAGAAAAAAAAAACAACCGCTGCAGTTACAGCGGCACAAAGAAAAGAATAGAAACGAAGGAAGCAGAAGTAAAAGTGTACCGTCTCCGAGAGTATGACGGCTTCGGCCGGCTGCAGAGGGATCTCCGTCGCCTTCAGCTCTTTGTCGAAGATCTCCTGGTGCTTGCTGTTCCTCTTCTCCTTCTTCTTGTCTTTGCGTTCCCTCTCAGGTTCGTCCCGGTCCAGCTTGTCCTGAGACTTGGTGTGCAGCTTCTTTGGCAGGAGAGGCTCCAGGGCGAACCTGAAACGAGATAATATGTCAGTGGTCCAAACAGACCGAAGCGTAAAAACATCCATCAATAAGCTATTTAACCAGTGTTGACCTTTACCAAAAGGGAAAATCTTTAAACTAGTTTAAAATCCTGAAAATAAAGGAATATTTGGTGCTGCTGTTGGCTGAAAATGTAACTGACTGAACTGAAAAATAATATTATTATCATGCAATACTTTTAAAGGAATTTTTTGACAAGGACGTTTAAAGTCCTGACTGTGAGTTTTCTAAAAAAGCAAAAATGCATCAGAACCAGTGTTGTTGGTAACCGCTGACATATCCCAGACTGTCATACTCAAAACATCCATTACTTGTATGGAAAATAATTCATTTTTGTAGTTTTTTTCTGAATAAGCAGCAACAAGTTGGTTTTTAAAGGGTTAATGGAGACATTTACGTCCTTAAGTGTAGCTTCTGATGTGTGCACGGCGTGTTATTGAGGTTTTATGTGAACTGATGTTGAAGTTTCAGGATTTTCCCAAAGGCACATGCCACTGCAAAAAAATGATGCTACATGCAAAATAAAGATGAAAAGTGTCGCTGAGGTTGCATGAGGTTTAGATAATATGATTAGTGCACAGTCTTCATCAACAAAACCAAAATGCAAAAGTAAAGTTTTTAAATATTGCACCAGCACATCCCCCAAAAATCCTCTTAAACCAAACTGGAACCTCTGGACCGCCTCATGAGGTCTCAGACTGGTTTATCAACAAAAACAGGATTCTTACAGGACAGTCACCCCAAAACAATATTTTAACTGCTAAAGTGACCCAACGCCAGACAGGATATATGGTGTTTTTGTGCCCCGAAGAACTGTGAATCGGTGTTACCCATCTGAGCCGGGCCTGGAGGGAGAGTTGTCAGAGGAGATGGAGGTGACTGAAGCGACTGACAGCGGCCTCTGGGAGGAGGGCATGGTGAAGGAGCGCACCATGGAGTGAGGACGAGGCCCTCGCCGTTCGTCTGCCGCCGGCTGCAGAGGAAAAGAAAAACGGCGGCAAAGAATTTTAGCTTCAGAGCTACGGACTGTTCGGAAATGATCTGCGCATCTTTATCGTTGGTTAAAGTACTTATAATGCACTGGCTGAACCAGCTTGTAGTGATTATGCATCCAGGCAGCAGGTTGAAGGGTCCAGACTTTTATACCCAGAAAATAGTCTCCCAGCTGCTATTAAACGGGCTCAGAATAGATAGCAGGCGGTGACGGGGACGCCAAAAGTGTGAAGGTCGAGTGCAGTTTCATCCAAAGCTGAAATACTGTACGGAGCTGCATCAACATAATTGAACATAAATTTACAGGAAAAGAAGAAAAAGTCTTGGGGTGCGATTAATTTGAACCTGCTGGAAGAAAAATCCAGTCAGAGCAGCTCCAACAATTCTGCATTTAGAGAGACTCTTCATGCAGAGAAAGGGGCCATCACACATCTGATAGGATAACCTTATTATCACACCCCGGAAAGCGACGGCTTTTCCCTCGTTTGAAAGGTCACCGTCCTCTCCCTTTACCTCGGGCAAAACTGAGGGAAAAGGCTTGACCAAGCAACAATTAAACCTGTAAAGGAGGAGAGAGATGGGAGGTAGTTCCCAGAAGCAGCAGCTGACTTCAGCTAAAAGAAAAGCACAAGTGGGACACACATGCTCTCAGTGCAGAGGAAGCTCAAAGTCGTAAACTTGTCGCAAGTTGGGACTGTAGTTTAACAATCAGGCCTTAGAAATGTTATCAAATCCAGTTAGGTGCTGTTAACTTGCTTTAACGTCGGGTTCAGACACCAGATTTTAAATGACACATGAAGATTGATCCAAACAGGAGGAACAGTTCTCATTTAGAGCTGCAATACCTGCCATGTTAGTGTGACATCTATGCCCCATAGTCATTTCTGTGTCTATTTTGATTTCAATTGAATGCAATTGCAGTGAATCTGGAGTCTGATGAGAAAAGTAGGATTAAAACTAAACACACTGCATGTACGTACCCAGATATGGAAGAATTTTCCTGCCTTAAAATCTCTAAAGTTCAACTGATGCCATCTCGTGTCTACTATTTCAAACCTCGCAAACCACACAAAACGCTAAAGACAGAACATTTTCAGATTATAGTACAATAATACAGAATTTTTTTTTTCTGTTTGAAAACTCAGCAGAAAACTGTGCCGCATAAAGCAGCGTTAACGAGGGAACAGGGAGACCATATTCCTACATAATGGATGTCTAAGAGATTTAACAACAACGTGTTAGCGTGTTATGAAACATCTGAGAAGAACTAGAAGATCCATCTCCTGGAGTTCTTCTGCCAAACAGCAATAAGATGAAAGAAACAGCTCTGGATTCCATTAGTGCATGTTAAAATTAGTACACTCAGATACAAAGCACTTCTCATCTAAAAAAAAAACCAAAAACGTCCAAATACAAGGAAAAGCTCTTACCAGGGTCTTCGCCCCGTACTGTTTCTCCACCTTCTCCCGCAGCTGCTTGAAGCAGGCCTCCATGCGATCATGGAAAGGCCTCAGCGCCTCCGTGACCTTCTCCCCGTGGATGCGAACGCCCTCGGCCAGATGCGGGATCTGGGCGGAAACAAAAACAGCCACGTGAGACACCTTCGTCTCGTGGACCCCGGAGAGACGAGGGGTTAGCGACGTGTCGATTCTCCGTTCCCCGCAGGAATACATTACTGCTCTGTCATATATATTTAATTTAACGCGCTTGACCCTCGACCCCCTTATGCAGCACGTGCGGCGAGGGTGTGAGCGCGTGCACGGAGCGGAAATGCGACTGCAACCTTATCCAGGTGGAAGCTGTTGCCATGACACTCCCTCCTCCCACCAGCAAACAGCAACACATCATACCACATGTATATTAAACATGGCAGCGAGAAAGCTTCGCCCGGCTACACGTACAGGCATGTGCTCCCTGTGATGGATGTTTTCTTCTCCATCTCTGACGCAAATAACGACGCAATGCACCAGCACACTGCTGCCTCTCACACTGTAGGAAGCTGATGAATAACAAAATCTAAACACATAACAGAGGCAGCTCAGGTAGAAGGAGAGAGAGAGAGAGAGAGAGGGAGGGAGCAGAGGAAAGGAAGAGGCTGCGAAAAAACTAGTAATTAGGAAACCCCAGCACCACAGTCAGTGTCAGTGAGCTCTGCTGACTAAATCTGGCAAGAGAAGGAAGCGTCATCCCTGGAGGGGGGGGGAGCCAGCGTTTGACTGATATTTTTTTTGCCTCTCTCTGCTAGTTGAAATCACAGGTTAAGTTTTTTTTTTTTTGAAGAGGTGTTTCTGTACTACATGCCATCTTTGGCTGTGTTAAGGCAGTGAAGAATTGCACAATAAGGCGCTGGAAACAAGCAAAGACGTTACAGTCAGCTGCAGTAATAGCAGACCTCTGCTTTTCCATAGCAACTGCGAGAAACGTTCCCCGACCGCCTCGCTGCTACAAGTGAGAAATATCGTTAAAGGTGAAAGGAAAAGCAGCTCGTGCTCTCATGAATAAGTAAAAAAACGAAAAATAGACGGCGTTAAAAGGGGATTTAATTCAACGTTTACATATGATCCCGCTCAGACGACTGCAGAACACGTCTTGTGCCTCTTTTTTAAAGTGGCTAACAAATTCACCTGAGCAAGTGGAACAAAGAATCTGCTCCGAGTACAAAGACGTGTGTGAAGTATCTGGCAGGTGGGCCAGTTATAGAGGAGACTATGTGTGTGCGCTAACCTGAGATTTCCTAAAGCCTGCTCGTCTTTCTTCCTTTCCTCTCAGGGCAAACCGGCCCTCCACAGCAGCGCTACGGCAGGAACTGACTTCACTCAGCTGGCACACAACACCAACTCAGTTTTGTGATGCAACCTTTTGTAAGAATCTCAAATGGTGCATGTTTTATTTACACACGACATAAGGTGGGCTTATTAACGGGCAGGAAAACTGCATTTTAATGCAGAAACATGCATGTGTGATGAAAAATCTGCCAGCTTCAGGTTCGTAGGTACGTCAGACACTGCGCTAGTATGTTAAACATCACGGTGAAGAGATCAGCTTTGGGGGGAAAAAAAAGAAAGTATCACAGCAGCTGTAATTGAGGATATATCACTCACTAAATGTTAGTTACTGTGCTGTGCTCCACAAAAACCAAAGCTTCAGCACAGAAAGATAAATGAGAGGAGGCTGCAGACACCCTGCAAGGATTTCCCCTGATATTGAGCACCTTCATCATCACTGCTGGGACCTCTTGGAGGAGAGTAGAGAGGAGAGGCTGAGGAAGTAAAGGTGAGGAGAAGGAAAGAGAGGCAGAGAGGAGGCGGAGGAGGGAGAAAGGGGTTGAGGAGTGAGAGAAAAGAGGGAGGGTGTGGAGGAGCTGGAAGGACGAAATGTTGTGAACAAAAAAGCAATGAGGAAAAAAAAAAAAAACACAGCGAGAGAGAGCGAAAGCTGAGGCAAGATTCACGTCTCCCAGGATACCCACATCTTTTTATAGACCTTAGGATGATTGAGTGCGACTGAGTGGCGGCATGGCAACAGAATTCTGCTTGGTGGCTGCATGGCGATAAGCTCATTGTGAAAGACACCGAGGCTCAAGGTTGTCAACACAGACACACACACACACACACACACGCGGAGGTGTTCGCTAGTCTAATTACACGTAACAACTTTTTAAAGAAGCTTTTATTCCTCTCAAGCATCCTAAGAGAGACATCGGTTTTATGATATGGGATATCAGTGAGAGATATTACCTCTTGTGCGGCTGAGGTGAATGCCACATAATGAGACGCTGGAGACCCGCTGCTGCATTTACAAAACCCAGAGTCTACACTAAACATTAGCTTACAAAAAAGTAACTAACACTTCCTGCAGAAATGAGCCTGCACTTTGAAACAGCCACAGTTTGGGCTTTTTAATGGGAGGAAAGGAAAAAAGTTAGAGCGTCAGAGATGCTGAAACATCGGCTGGGATAGCGAGAAAGTTTTGGTAAAAGGAATCAAGATCACGACATCATACCAACATCCATCCATCATCTATACGCCGCTTAATCCTCAGGGTGAAGGCAGGTTCACCTGGACAGGTAACCAGTCTATCACAGGGCTACACTTAGAGACAGACAACCAAGCACACTCACATTCACACCTACGGACAATTTACAATCACCAATTAACCTCAGCATGTTTCTGGACTGTGGGAGGAAGCCGGAGAACCTGGAGAGAACCCACACTGCACGGAGAGAACATGGAGACTCCACACAGAGTGTCCGCGAACGGCCGCGAACCGGCGATTTTCTAGCTGTGAGGCAACGATGCTAACCACTGATCCACCTTGCAGTTCATACCAACATGTTGCTGAAAATCTTTTTTGTTTGCTTTTTGCTTTTTTTTCACTAGGTTAAGACTTTTTGGGTTTCATACACAAGTAACCTAAGGACTAAACATGTCAACCTGCAGGCTACGCTTTCATTCATCATTGTTTTTCTTCAGAATCAGCTTCTAGTTCGAACACTCACGGCTACATTACACCAACATTACAACTGAGTAAAACAGTTTTTATCCCACTGCCATAACCCTACTGAACAGCTGAGCCACTTCAAGCCACAACTGCTATTTGCACTTCCAATTTTGCACTAATGTACATATACCTTTTTCTACTAGATGTGTAAATTCTTGTATATATTTGTCTTATTATCTTGTTTTTATTTTTTATTAATATTTATTGTATTTTATTCTTTTCTTTCTTTAGTTATTTTACTTTATTTTATTTTTAAATTTTCCTATTTCTATTATTCGTGCAAATTCCCAGGGCGACACCAACAGCCGAAACCAAATTCCTTGTATGTTGTGTACGTACTTGGCCATTAAAGCTGATTCTGATTCTGAGTAGTTTTTGCACGGAGACTTTTTAGATTCTTGTAGGAAGCCAACAGTGCAGAGTTACACCAGAGGATTATTTTCACGGACGAAACCTCGAAGTATGTGACCAGCCGGGTTTCATACAAAAAACGCTACCAAACAAGGTCACACAAGTGGAGAGCAGGAAGCGTTACCTTCCCAGCACAATGATCCAAAGGACACGAGTGGCTGTTCAACAGAGTCGAACACGCACGGCTAAAAAGTCTGTTTGGTTCCTGCAGTTGGTGGATCTAAACATGACGAAGCATTAGACTTGTATTGATCAGAAACGGGAACTCAGTAGCATGTTTTTCCTGTGTGCAAGTAGGGAAATTGTTTTTCTGGGACCAGCTTGTGTGCCATTGATTCAACCAGCAGCCAATGATTTGATTTGTTGCAAAGCAGCCACTTATGTACCACCTAGCCAGCAAACAGCATGCAAAAATTAGATATATAGTAGCAGCAGTAAGGACCAGATGCTGATGTCAGGGTCCAGCAAGGTGAGAAATGAACACCAGATAATTCGCTGGTAACTCACAGGTAGTTTTCCAGGAATCTTTGTGCATCCCGGTGAACAAAACAAAACTGAATGCACCTTTAAATAAATAGATTTAAACATCTGGATCATCATTCGTCACTTTTATTTGTCCAGAACACAAAAATTCAAGGTGGATGTTTCCTGATGTAAATTCTCCCGTCATGATTCCTTGCAAACTTTTGAACATTCATCTCTCTCGCTGCACTTTTTTTTTTTGTCTTAGTGGACCACAGTGAATACAAATGAAGCCCCGGCCCCATTTATAATCAGGCAAGTGCCAGCATTATCAGATGACAAAATATAAAAGAAATGGCGCTGTGGTTTAATATCAGCGGCGCCTCTCGGAGCCCACTGTTCTTAAGTGAACCCTGCCACTCCGTCCCTCTCTGATTCACAATGAGCAGACTTCTGAGCCACACCCCGGGGTGCTGGAAGAGCCAAAACTGGCTTTGTGATGCCTGGTATTAAGGCTACGATGACATATTAAGACCTTTCATGGAGGTCACAGAGGTCTCGGAGATGTACACAACCACTGGTGAGTCAGCCAGACTAATAAGCAGACAGACTCCACCGTATGAGATGAAGGGACCGAAAGCACAAGTACAAGGCTGCTGTTTTTTTTTTTCAGAAGGTGCCATTAAGGAAACAGAGAGATTCTGTTTTTATGTCAGTGATTAGGCTGCTGATGCCCTGGTAAAAAAAAAAAAAAAAAAGCCCCCTTAAGGTGTGTGATCCAATTTATTGATCACTTAGCTGCCGTTAATAGACTGGATGGTGCAGCGGTGAGGAGCTTTGGGTACTAATTTAGGCATCTGTCCAGACCGTTTACTAATTATAAACACAAACATCACTGAAAACACCTACTTTTTTTTTTTATTTTTATTTGCCAGGGACCTTTTTACAATAGCTAATTTCCTGATTTCCAGTTACTCATTTCCTCTCTAATTACCAGACGAGGACAATGGGTATTTCAGAATAACGGCGCACACTGGCTCATTTCTCCTCGTTTAGTTTGTTCACTGGAGCAGTCTCGCCTTCATTTGTCCCATTTAGACAGATTCAAGACGCGAGATAAACAAGCATGCTGGCTCTGGCAAGAAGACAGCTGATACCATTTCAAATCTGCCTTAGTCATCTCTTTAAAAGTTTGTTGTGAATGTGTTTGGCGTGGGCTCGGCACACAGACGATTTTTTTTTTATTTTTTGGCTGTGACATGTTTGTGTTGTGATCACACCAAAACAACTTCAATGGTTTCTTTTTAGGCACGGAGATGATAGATACGTGCTACCGTTAATTTAAACACACAAAGGACGTTTTCAGCTCGACAGTCGCTGAGATAAAGCTATTCATTTACCTCATGCTGGCAGGACTGCAGAGAGCCCGCTAATTAGTAATGTGTAGTGGGTGGAGTATCATTTCAAACTGCTGTGTAATTTCTAACACTATTTTTGGGCCAAACGATATCTCAAATTGGTGCTGAAACGGTTTCGGCTCTTCGACATCTGAGCGGCACGTTGGAAACAAACACAAAGTCATGATACAGAAGCAGTCACACTGACATCGCTGTTCACTGACGGGTATAAAAATAACTTATGGGTGTTAAAGGTAAACTCTACTCGCGCACTTCAACCCTGTCACGTATAATGTATGTGTGATATTCACAACTTTCCTGGAGTGATGAAGCGGCGACGTGTTTATTTTTAGGTTACCTTCACCTGCTTTGTCAACTCCTACTTCAGTCAGCGACTTCCTACACGCCCCCGCGTAATGTGAATGTCTTCAAAAACGGATATAGAAAACTGCACAAATATGGAAAATAGTCATTATTAAAAAAAAGACTACTGTATGTATGTAGCATCACAAATGGCATCAAGCTAAAAGGCTTCGGTGTCAAAAGCGTGGAGGCAATACGAGACTCACAGTTTGTGTGGATCTTATAAAGACAAAAGGTTTTACAAACACAAAAGAGTCTAACTTTTCAGATTTGGCGGAGTTCCGCCCGAGATGCGGCGCACAAAGCCGACCTATTTTACAACAACTGGGAGAGAAGCAACTATTGAAAATTCAATTAACATTTCTATCCTTGCAGCTAGCGGTAGCAGGCAGACGGAGAAACTTTCTCGTATTCGTGCTCGGTTCCCGGGTGAACCGTGAGGCAGGGAACCGTGGATTCCTGAGTATTAAAGTGACCCGTAGTTCAGAGCTAAAAAATGTAAAAGTTACAAAAGAAGCACAACAAAACTCAAAAGTCGAGTTTTGGGAAATGGGATTTTGTTAGAATAAAGTCAACGAGGAGTTTGTTAATCAAAGATGAACCACAGATGAGTCAAGTTTCACAGTAAGCTGTAAAATAGAAGGCGTTGCGTTCAGGAAACGAGTGCAGCTGCATGCCGTGTGCACCTCCACTGGGCTCTGGAGGGGGCGACGCTCGCAAAACCACCGATGTCTGGAGTCCCCCTGCGCTGGAGCATCCTCACAACTTTACAATGTTTGCCTCAGCAGCCTCCCTCACCATTATCTCCCCTGAACTCTAGAACACACTCGCTGTAGTCGCCGCCATTGGACACTCACGGCAGCACACTTACAAGTTCTTCAAATTACATTATATTTTCAGCTGTAACCTTTCAGAGTGATTTTTTTTTCTTTGCAGCAGAAGCTCTTTAGAAGGTTTTAGACATAAATGCTGTAATATATAGAACAGAACAAGTATCCTTCAGCTTTTCATCTCACCGCTGATACATATGAAGGACCTTTCAGTGCTGCACAGCGTCTTGCAGGTGTCCTACCTGATGATGCAGGCTTCCTAATTTTCTGATTTCATTAATAAACTCCTAATGGTAATAATTTAAACCACAGTGACTTGCATACAAGGCCACCGCATTTCCAGCAGAAGAGGCTAAGTGAATAGCCCAGAACGAATGCATGCAAATGAATCATCAATTATACTAAAAGGCCATGTGGCATGAATGCACATCTTCATGCCTCTTATGCTCCTCCCACCACCTCATCCATCCTCAGCATCCGTTAGCTGCCCGGAGGCCATGTCTTCCTCTGCTCTTTGCATGTGCCACGGAATACCATAAAATAGGACACAATATGCGGTCTTTTAAAGCAAACAGGTCGTGACAAGCTGGTCATGGTCCTTTTCTCTTCAACCCTGACATCTTTGGCAGAACAGACAACACGTATTATGATGCATCACCGCGAGCCACATCACATTAATGTAGATGACCACCGCCGGTCTCACCTGCCAGGCGATGAGATCCTTGAGCTTCTCTATCTTGTCCAGGTCCTCTGGGTGCTCCAGCATGTACTTGTCATTGAAGAAGGCCTGAGGGGAAGACAGGAAAGAGACATTGGAGGATGTATGAACACATCTAGAATGTGGAGAAGTTTGTGATGCAGAGAAAAGAAAAATGGGGGAGAAAAAAAAAAACAAAAAACTGGCGAGACAATAGGGAAGCACTGGAGCGATCTGTTAGGATGAGAGAAATGTAGTCAAGACATCCGCCTCTCCTCCACTACCTGCACTCTTTCACTGAGATAAAGGAGTGACCCGAGGGCAAAGAATTCCCGTCGCTCCTTCTCTGACTCATACGGCACAGTTTCACAAGACCAGTATAAATCTATTCCAGGTAGGGATGCATGCTGGGAGACCAACAGGCGATCAGCTTTTCAATCATCAGGCACAAGGTAAAGAAAAAAGTCTCCCCTACACATGGAGTCACTGTGGTGTTTGGTTGACATGCGCACTGTGATGACAAAAAATGGATATAAAGAGAAATGTGTTGAGATTTTTAAGAGAAAAAAAGAAGGCTGTAGTCAAAGTAAATCCGATTTGCAATGACCTACGATACCTACGATACAATACGAGTGAATAGTGACACAAGAAGTGATGAAACGATGAAGGCTAAAGACATGAGAGACTGCAGGATCTGAAACATGCATCAGAATATGACTAGATAGAAGACCATTTGAATTAGCTGGGATTTTATTTCGACACATAATTTGTGCAAAATTACAAAAAATTAAAAGTTATGGAAAAATGCTTATTTAGTTTCTTTTTAACAGCTAGATGAGAAGATAGATGCTGCTCTGGTGTTTGCATGCTGGATAGAAAGCTGGTGGTTAGCTTAGCTTAGCATAAAGAATGGAGAAACAGCTGACCGAGCTCGGCCCAAGTGCAACAATATCTGCCTATCAGCACCTCTAAAGCAACACATCCTGTATCATCTGTTTAAACTTCACAACAACTTAAGGAGTAAAAGTGCAGTTTCAGTAAATGCCTGAAGCCTCAGCTGATTGGATATCAGCCTAACTGTAGCCGTGTGTCTATATAACTGTCGGGTGAATTTGGTAAATGGTCTGCACTTATATAGCGCTTTTACCCAAAGCGCTTTACAATGTATTTCTCACACACCCATTCATACACCAATGGCGACAGAGCTGCCATGCAAGATGCTGCCTGCCATTGGGAGCAACTTCTGGTTCAGCGTCTTGCCCAAGGACACGTCGACTGTGGAGGGGCGGGCCGAGGATTGAACCACCAACCTTGGAGGACAACCCGCTCTACCACCTGAGCCACATCCGCCCTATTTGACGCTAACTTTGGAAAAAGAAAATTCAAAATAAACCTTGTTTCCTTTAACTGATTTGGAAAAAACGAGGCCATGTAGCATCACTATAGGTTACGTTGGGCTACACGGCTGTAATTTATAGAGTAGAAGAAATTAAATCAGGGCGCGTTCCAGTATCCATACAGCTTTTATTATATAGGATACCAGAGAAAGATTTAGTGTGTCCTAACACGTAGTGTGTCAAATGTAGTACGCACAGATACAGCAGCATGAACGAGCTGGAGCTGCTGAGCGTGAACAGACATTCAGAACAGAAGTTCAAGGTAATAATATGAAGAAGCAGTGCGTCCCAGTTGCATGCGAACGGTATCGAACGTTACATACTGTGTATGGGCAGCTATAGCGTTTACTTTAAGGAAAAAAAATACATGTGATGTGGAATGTAGCGAGGTTCTTTGCCAATTGCTAAAGAATATATAAAAAGAAAAAGAAAAAGGGAGAGAAGTTTTCAGGAACTGTTTTTAATCTGGAAAGTTGTATTTATTCTTTCATGCTAGCTGGTGTTTACAATTTTTCCAGCAGTCCAGCGGCAAAGAAAGCAAAAGAAGCTCAGAATCAGTTATCTGAGTCACATGCTCGCCGTGTTTCCAAAGCACAGCAACTATGAAAAAGTCAAAAATCAACTCAAGGAAGTGTGAAAACTTTGGAGAAACTGGAGAAGACATTTTGAATGTTGTTGTTGGAATGCAGCCCCTTAAATGCACATAAAAATCAGTCATTGTGATGGCAAGACTAAAGGAAGTTATGAGAAGTGCACGAAGAGTTGTACAGGTGGATTCTGTTAGTTTGGGAGAGACTTTATGCTAAGCTAACGGTCTTCTGGTTCTAGCTTCATGTTTAACGATCTACTGTGAAAGTTTCTGTCAAAGCAACACTTTAAATAAACAAGTGAACCAGAACGTAAGGAGCAAAAACACACACAGAACTATTTCCATGTTGATTACCTTCTCGTAGTTGGTAAAACCTCCCATGACGGCCGGGTCCACGATGCCATTCAGCAGCATGGAGAGCGGATTGATGGGGAGGTTGGGATCGTTGAGATGCCTCTGCACCATGCTGCTGATCTTCTCATTGGTCAGCTGCATGGTTTCCATGGCATTCTCCAGCGGACTGATCTCCTCCTGTGCAGCGCGGTGAGGTAAGACGTCAACGTGTGTTCTCAGCAATTATTGGCCCGTTTCGGTGAATATACACATACATCATAACTGTCACCGTGATCCCAGCGATCACGTGTAAACATTTTGTGTTCACCAACTAGGGAAAGGTTATTAGAGGATGGGCACGGGGACCCTTAACTACACACATAAATCATGCAGCAGAGAGAAGCAATGAATCATTTTTTTTCCACTGTGCTCATACATGAACCTGCAACTGTCAAATGAAGATGGATGGTGTGTTGGTGCGGGGGAATTTCAATCCCCATGTCAACAAAAATATGATTGGCAATTCTTAGAAAGGATGAATAAAAGACGGGGAAAGGCTGTCGTTAATTCAAGCAACTCAAACCGCAGAAGTCCACGTGGGGACAGTCTCATTACTCGGATGGATAAAAAAAAAAAAAAAAATCACCTTCTTGTTGTAACAGTTTAGAAGAAACATGATTGGATTGTTGAGCAAATGTCAGATTTAGGCCCCGGCCCAAATAAAATAGTGAAGATGTTGTGCCAGGGAGACAAATCTCCAATCTGCGCTGGAAGGTCTCAGGCCAGCTTGATAAAAAGAATTGTCAGATGGAGGGATTAGGCCTGGTGAATCTCAGCCCAGTCATTAGGCTTTAAATAGAGAGTCTGACCTCGGGGACCTGGCCTCTCCCCGGCTCATCTGGAGGGCAAGCTGCTCCTGACAGTATGTTCCAACTCAGCCTGAAGGAAGAGGTGTCTGCTCTGAATTAGTGTGGCCGTGGAGAGTAGCACTCCAACTGCACGGACTCGGGAGTTGTGGGGCTGAGGGGCATTAAGTCTGAAATGGCTGCGCTGAGGATGTAGCGAGCAGAAGGACCATTGTGGTGGAGGTAAATGCGCGGGCTGCCTGGCGCCTGGGCATCATGCGGTGCTATTTGGCGACTGTGAATGCAGACTGGAGTAAACACGCCGGCTTAAGATAACCTCCGAGAGGAGACGGGTGGGAGAAGTGCCCCCTTTCGTGAAGGCTTTTCACCAGCACAGACATGAAAGTGACTAATCAAAGCGACAAATAAAGACTAATTGATTGTGGAATACTTAAGCCAGGCTAATCACACTAAGTAGTGCATTTGTTTTGGGGACAAACTAATGACACATTAAAAAGATGCAGCGGGTGTCTGAGCGATACTGTAACCTGCTCTCGTGCTCCGACTTATATCGCTGTGCTCGTTTTGCCACGCTCCCAAAAGACGGCATCTCAGCCCGAAAAAATTAGGACGCGGGGCTTTAAATCGTCAAAACAACAGAGATAAAGTAATGAAATTTTAATGCAATTTTTGATGGAGCGTGCGTTCCCAGAGCGACGGTGAAAGTGATCTGTTTACAGTCAGATCAGCCTCTTATCAAGCGGTTTTGTGCAGGTAATTCTATAGAAAATCAACAGCGAGTGAGGTTTAAACTGTCCTCTGGTTGCATTTGTGCTGTGTAGCTATTTTCAGTGAGTGTCTCGGTGAATCAATGTGAGCCATCTGGCAGTGAGGGAGAACGTGCCCTGTCGTTAGTCCGGGGAGTGGCCGGCCTGTGTCCACACCGCTGTCTATACTGCTTAAGTGGACAAATCATATCGATCGCCTTTAAGCAAGCCGGCAGATCCTCATCTGATTAGGAGGCCCCGCTCGGCACACAGGCTCCCTTCGTACTCACCGTGGAGACTGACTTGACTTCAAACCAGCGCAGGATGCCGGGAAGTTTGTACGCCGTCGTGTATGTGGTCCTCTCGATCCACATGTTCTGCAGACAAAACGACAGAATTAGAACTCTTTCGTGGCCGATCAATACGTCGCGTTGCACTGAAACGAGCTTTGTTGCATAAACGAGATTGGGATGATGTAAGCCCGCAAGAAGGTGAGCTGGTGGGAGGGAGGTTCCGCCGCCTTCCTGTCTCGACGGCAGCTCATTAAGGCCCGGCTCACAGACAGCCCAAACAAGATGGAATCTCCTCTAATATATCACGGAGCTCAAATAATGACTAAATCTTAAGAAGAAAAACTCACACCACAGGAGATGATGACTTCCCTCGCAAGAGAGGTTCGACATTTAAAACCTTTTTCGTCAGAAGAAAAGAAAGAAAGGAGGAAAAAAAAAAAAACACCCAACAAAAAAAAAAAAAAAAAAGCAGGAAAGAAAACCCACAACATACTTTAGAGATTTAACTCGACGAGACGGGAAGGCAAAAAAAAAAACGACACTCCAATTTGCACAATTAAAGTAAAGGGCGTCTTGCTGTCTTTGGAGTGTACTCGCTACTCACTCCGGAGAGAAAGCAAATTACAAAGATTTGTGTGTATTGACATGTTTAATCGATGTGACAGACACAATACGTCTGGCGATGGATATCCATCATCTCTCTGTCAGGACGGAGAGAGTCCAATCAGGATGACAACAGGAGCGAGTCTGAAATGAGTTAAATACATCATCCTGCTCTGCCCAAGTGGTGCCACAATAAATGCACCGAGGAAAAGCGTGACTCGGTTTAATTTGTCATCCTTGTCACCGCTACCTGTCTATTAAGTGTGCACAAAAGCTAATTCATTAGCGGTACTAAAAACCAGGACTCGACATGAACAGTTGCACTAGGCGACCAGATTTGGATCACTGTCAGCTTTAGTTTGGACCGCTTGTGTCAACAATAAAATAAAATCCTCCTTCTACGTGAATACAGAGTCACAACAACTACAAGCATGCACGGAGACCTGATGTGTTAATCCAGCAACCATCCTACGATAAATTACCAGACAAACAAGGAGAAACCTGATCAAAAGAGACACAAACGTAAAGCCCTTTTTACCCCATTCGCCGCATCTCGGCGTCACGGAGGACTGACAAGTTATTTGATCAGGCTCGGAGATCATTATTCTGCCCATTGTAAGTTACCCTACCAATTACTTTATCTTGCAAGTGTGAAATCCGTAGGCAGAGCTGAGTCACTTGTTCCAGGGAAATTAATTTATATATTTAACTGAATATGTCTGTGTCGATGACAAAGAGAAAAGAAAGCCATGTTATGTAATGTATAATTACTTATTCTAGGTACAGTGGAGCATTGTCGCTACAACTGCAGGTAATTAAAATTTAGCTGGGATTTAGTCAAGTGTGGCAAACTAAAGTTCTGCAGTTACCTCCTGCTACCTTTCTCTAAAAACCTACAGTTTTTTTAGCGTCCTTGAAAAAACCTACAGTCGCCTTCATGACAACTTTGTGTGTAAAGCCAAACATTAACACATAAAACCTTTAGGCTCGGTGACGGTTAAAAGAAATGTAGAAATTACCGCAAACTCGTTGTCGGGATCCTTCTCTCCTTTCCTCACTGGCCTGGAATACTGGAATTTATGGACTTCATTTACTGTGTAGAAGCTGTGGAGAGAGAAAATCGGTACCTGAGTAAATTAGAAGTGTTATGGCAATCTACCGCCTGATTCAAAGGTTGATTGCTTTGCTTCAGGTCAAACGCTGGACGGACCCCCTTCAGGGGAGCTCTGCGAGGAACTACGGCATTTAGCATGTTGGCTATGACCGACCCACCAAGGTGTGGCCTCGTCTGTTTGGAAAATAAATTCATTTTTGGGTTATTGGCTGCCCTCAAAAGTTAGCCAGACATGTCAGACATGGAGTTAAGCTGCAGAATACGTGACGGAGGCGCATGGCTAGCAGGGATGAACTTTGCCAAATCAGGTTAATAGACTTTTCACAGTAGGAAAATGATGGCGGTACATAGTGGCTGCGGGAACAGCTGTCTGGGCACATACTCCGTCTCTCCCACACACACACATACAGCCGCCGCATCGCTTTTCTCTTTAACCGTCTTCCTATCTGTCTCTCTAGCTGACAGAAAGCGAGTCAGATTCACACTCTCCTGGGAAAATGAGTACAGAGCTATTATCCTCATACGCCATATTGCATTCCCCCCATTCCTAAAATCACAGCATATGGCTCAAAGAGCACGATGTGACTTTATTAGCAAATACTTATAAATAAAATATGACACCAGTCAGTGTCACAGCGGATGTGTTTTTAAAGCGATACATGTGTGCAGATGGGATGTTCAACCTTTCCTACTCCAGTTTTTTTAT
Organism: Stegastes partitus; assembly: GCF_000690725.1. NCBI lineage: Eukaryota > Metazoa > Chordata > Actinopteri > Pomacentridae > Stegastes > Stegastes partitus. The sequence continues at coordinate 345,210 of NW_007578136.1, read as the reverse complement.
TTTCAAGTTTGTGCCTTTATTTGATAGTGAAGTGAGAGAGAAGACATGTGGGAAAGGGTCATGAGCGGGATTCGAACCCATGACCTCCACATCGGGACCCTGCACACAGGACGCCAGCTCAACCCGGTGAGCTATCGCGGCGCCCCAATTTATTTTCTTTTTTCAATGAACAGACAAAGCTTTCGTGACATTCAAACAACAAAGACAAAAAACTGGGCTCAGGTGTTTCTGGCACTTGAGCCTTTTATGTGACGCTGACCATCAGGTGTTCCCGTCTGCGCACTATTTAATGAACATGATGAACCCCCGTCCCGAATTAGCAGAAAAAGTGTGGCATTAAAAAAAAAAAAAAAGAGAGAGAGAGAGCCTCTGAGGTGCTGATCTAATAAACAGATTAATAAAGCGGCTTTAAATCAGCCGTGCTACCCCAATTAAGTCTTGTATCGGCTGGCGGGGGGAAGAGATGACGGAGTGGCACCGGTCTGGCAAAGCAAGGTCGGACAGAGGTCGCGCTACGCCTGCTGCTGTGACCCTTTGGCTCAAACAGCTCGGTCTCATTGCTATGCACCACTGATCTTTCCGCTGAATGGAATGAGAGAATAAATGAGAGAAAATAGAGAGATAGCAACACAACCGGGAACAGGGCGGTGAGAGCTGGAGAAGGAAGCGGAGCTGGCAGCGGCGGAGAGACGGACAGTTGGTGTGGAACAGTCCTCCATCACTCTCCAAACATGACTGTCTAATCTAGGCCATTAACAGAGTTGCATATTCCAATCAGACACAGTTAGCAAACAAGCCAACAGGCTGCTGAAGGGATCAATGCAGGGGGATGTGACCAAATGCTGCAGGCTGGCGATAAGATCAGTGCCCAGGTATATTTGCCTAAAGGTTTTTTTCCGAGTAAATGTCTTCTTTTAATTATGTCCACCGATGCGTTGGGTGGCATATCAAAGTGAATTTGCACAGCTGAGTGACGCGGCGCATGGCTGGCGTACAGATTGTGTACGAGCAGGAGAGCAGGGGGCCCCGCTGTTTGCTGTGGCCCCGATGCTCCACACAAAGGTATTAATGATGTCAGAGAAACAATGTTGTACTTGGCACGGCGACTAATGGCAGATGGCTGGTGAAAGTTAATAACCGCTAGAACGACAAGAAGGTCAACCAGTGTTTGTTCCGACACAGAGCCGCATTTAGATCAAGATTTAATCGCCGTCACTGCGGCCATCCTCCGCGCAAACGTGTCATCGCAAACTCTGGCAGCAGCAAACAGGGCGTTGCCGGACTCAGATGTGACTTCCTGCTTACCTGACGATTTGCTCGGAGACGGGCTTGTTCTGAAACTTGGCGGGCAGGTCGAGGATGGGCTTCACTGTGAAACACTGGATGTCTTCAGCAGAAACGTCAAGGAAACAGACACAACTCTTGAACTTACACCAAAACACTTAAACTATTTAGCAACTGGGGATGATTTAAATCTACAACATGATTTAATGGTTTTACAGAATCATGTCGTCAGTGTTTGCAATCAGTGAAATCGAGGCTGTCAGTGATAAGTGTTAAGCTGTATTGCTGCTGGAAAAATCTGATTTATTACTGACATTAACACCCAAACTGACTGAAACCATGCCTCCCAGACTTACAGCTGCTTTGTACGAATGCATCACCGCCATGTGGAGACTAAAAACAAATATATTCTTTTATTTTGGCAGCATTAAACACGGCGGCTGGACGACAAATCAACAAAAACCCACAGTTTAATTAGTGAATCCCAGTGAGGATACATTGTCCTGAAGAAGTCTTGGTGTCCTCGCTGGGCGGCGTGGTCGTCTTCATCTTCTCCGCGTTGGGAAACTGTGTGAGGAGACGCGCTTCGAAATCCTCCCGGCGCTCGTACTCCTTCCCACGGTAGATGAACATTTTGTTCTGAAGGACATTGAGGAAAAACACAGAGAGAGACCTTGAATATATACATGAAGACAGGTGCATAATTTGCACACATTACGCGCACATAAAGCACACTGTGGTTATTTCACGGGTACAGCGGTACTGACAGAACACATATGGAGCGGAATAGCTGAGATAATTCAAACATGGCAGCGAGAACAGATGTGGGACGAGGACAGAACAGCGACATCAGAAGCAGCTCTGATTTGTAAATGTGCTGTGGCTGGGTGCACGAACATAATCTCCATATTAAACACGTAGAAATGAAGGTGACAAAAAGTTCTTGGCACAGATTCAGCGATTAGCGAACACTCGCTGAGTTGAGATTTCTGTTTTAGCAAACCAACAGACTGCAAACTGTTACTACCGTTTTTCTCTCTTTCACACACGGCTGCTGCTCACGACTGGCTACTGATCAAGTCGCCTTCGAGAAACTGTAAAGGTTCAGCCCGGCTACTGATTTCACATTTTTTATATCGTGGCACTCGTCACGCCCTTTTCATATTTTAGCTGTTTGATCTCTTCCGGATCCTTCAAGTCATGACAGACGGCTGGATATGAATTTCCAGCTTCATAAGCCGAGACATTAGACTATAAAGACAGCTTCAAAGTCAGGACTGTGCCCAGGGAGAGGAGTTTTGGCATTTTTACATTTGTTTCTTCCTCTCAAAGACCACCACTGCACCACGGCACCACTCACAGCATGCATAGCACACACCTCAATTCCCCAATTAATTAAACGAACGGCAGCCATGATATATGCCCGGGGCCATTTTCAAATTTGCTTTGACAGATAAGTTGACAAAAGCACATTGATTTCCAGACTCATCACTTCCAACCACAGGAGGATCTGCCTGACAATACACTGCAGCGGGTTTTTTTCCGCCGGTGATCAAGCGTGAGATGCTTTATAGATATTCCTCTAAATCTGATAGAGGGGCACCTAATCTTTACCCAACGCCTCATATTGTATGCTTATTCACAACAGGATTGCAGACTCACATTATGCCGTTTGAGCATTCAGGTCGCGCGCAAAGTCATCTCAATGTCACCGTTCTCATTTTCATTACCCTCAAACCTACACTGTCTAGTTCTGGAAAAGAAAATAACTGTCATTGAGATAATAAATCATCTTTCTTGGCTAGTGGGTAAAAAGGCAATTTCATACAGTCGAGAGACAAAGCAGCATCAGCTCATGCAACTGTAATGTCGTCAAGTTCAAATGAAACGGCAGGATCTGAGCTCTCCGGACAAGCTCGCAGCGAGACGGACGAATTTATAAACTTGAAAATTTTATGTCACGCGGTTTTGGGAGCGATGGTTTACGAGGCAAAGTCTGCGGACATGTATGGATACTTTCCGACGATCTATCGAACCTTACACCGATGAAAAGGTCATCCGGCTTTAATTCAAAACGAAAGTAAATTACATGAGGAGAGCGTAGCGAGCGCTCCTAAAAATGCATGAGCCGGGAACATTCCTTCATCTGCCTGAGTGTGCTCAGGAGTCTGTCTGAGGAACGTTTTGAATGATAGAACATGACAGCTCATATCCGAGTGTCTCCGAATGCGGTTGCTCAGGATACATATTTCAAACCGACTTTCGCACACCCTCAGCTGCTCTTTAAGCTGAGCTGTCACGGGAAACTCAATACGGGGGGATTAAGTAAAGTTTCGGATTGATAGGGAGAGAAAGGAGAGGAGAATAAATACGCCGACGGGATGTAAAGTGAGAGAAACAATTGTAGAGGAAATCTGTCTGCGGAGGAGACGTCTGACTCTGGAGGAAACAAAACGTAGCGGGAGCTTTCGGTCGTGGTTCAAAGGTTCCCGGACAAGGTGTTGTCACTTTGAAGGTTGAAATGATGACTTCAGATAAATGTTCTGTGCTTGTCTTGTTTGTTTAGCCAATAATCAAAGAGTGTGTCGGTCTCTAGAAGCAAAAAAAAAAGGATTTCTACACACAGAACATAAATGATGATAGCAGGGATCACGGCCTAGTTGCGTCTTAAGTTTGAAAACAAATTATGTGATCTGGAGCATTTTGCAATTAGCAAGTACCCCCACTTGTCGAGCTATATTAACAACTAATAAATCATAAACAGCTGAATTAAGCACTCTTGCATAAAATCAATTTGCGAGGGGGGTGGATACAAAACGCCTTTATCAGAGTATTGATTTTTTTTGCACATAACTGACTGTTCCCCGAGGACAGCGCCATGCTGCAACACAAACAGCAATATGAGGGCGTGAGCGAACGCCCCCTTGAACTCCATCCATCCTAATTAGTAACCCTTACATGTGTGCTTTGCTTCGAACTCACGCGAAAATCTTTTAACATAACTGCAGCATGTTTCAATACGATGGAAGATACCCAACTGGGGATTCTAGCAGAATAAAATGCCTTTTTTATCTATTTATCTGTTTCCTAATAAGTTGAAAATGCTTCTGGGGGATAATAATGTAAAGCGGGGTTGTCACAGCGGTCGGTAATTGCAGGGCTGAGTAATCATGGACCGGCTTGTACACAACTTTGTTGCAGCAAAAGAAATATAATTTATTTGAAAAAATAAAAAACAAGGAGCAGGTAAATTAAGTGCAGATTCTTATTGGCAGGCTGGCATGTCCTGGTTATTTCAGGTAAGGTCAAACACCGCTGCAAAAAGAATAAAAGCAAAAAAGCAAAGCCGTCCTCAAAGGGGGTTTAAAGAGCCCGTTAGATTAGACCAGTGCAGCTTGCCCTGTCTGTAATGGAGTTTCTGCCCTGCTAGATGAAAGGCGTCAGGAGGGGCACATGGAGATCGGAAAGTAGCAAAAGACCACGGCGAAATGGCCGCTCCTCATAATAAAATGAAAAGGGCACGATCGGGGATCACTGTTCTTGAAGCTGGACTTTGATATTACTTTATTCCGTGAGGACTTTTGGGGGCCATTTAGTGGCTTTCTTATGTGATAAAAGAACGAATTCCTCCAAGACGGGAAAACAACGGCTTCAGTAGCGCGCCAGAGCCAGATGACAGCCTGAAAAAAAAAAACACAAAACAGCGGTAACGGGGAATACACTAAGAGTAAACAAATCAGCCTTTTGTAAAGCGCGGCTGTTTTTCTTCTCACAAGCAGAAAGCTCTGGCCTAACATTAAACCCACTGTGACACAGCAACGCAGGAAAAAAAACCTCCATGCTTATTTAATTTTAAATAAAAGCCGCTCTGCAGACTGAGGAAAGTGAAAAAGAGGTCCGATATGCACACCTAATATGGCCCAGATATCAAACGGCTGTTAAACTCGGACTTAATTTGCGATAAGCTGCGATCAGATTGGCACGAGGCCAGCCAGGAAATTCAGAGAGGAAACAGAGATCAGTTCAGGTTTAGTGGCCGACTATGCTCAGTAGGTTTTATGGATAAAAGGTGTTTTTTTTGTCAGCTTCACCAGCTGTCCGTGTGCATAATAATCAACCACTGGTGGTTATTTCAACAGAGCTCCAACTATCAAAACAAGCGTAGATATGCAGGTTTTGTGAGTAGAACCCACGACTAAGCAGCCACCAGAAGCAATCTATGATGTGACCACTTGCTTACACTTTGTTGCACAGGTGGTGTCGGGACACCTCGTGCTGCACTCACAGTGAGGAGAAAATGGTGTTTGGCTAAAGTACAGGTGGAAAGCATTAACGCCATGATCAGCCTTTTGATTGGACAAAAAAAAATGTATTCTTGTGCTCATTTGTTCAGTTTCTACAGCTACTCACTGCGACTACATGCAAGCAGTGACGTATACATCCATCCATCCATCCATCATCTATACACCGCTTAATCCTCACGAGGGTCATGGGGGGCTGGAGTCTATCCCAGCTGACTCAGGGTGAAGGCAGGTTCACCTGGACAGGTAACCAGTCTATCACAGGGCTACACTTAGAGACAGACAACCAAGCACACTCACATTCACACCTACGGACAATTTAGAATCACCAATTAACCTCAGCATGTTTCTGGACTGTGGGAGGAAGCCGGAGAACCCGGAGAGAACCCACACTGCACGGGGAGAACATGGAGACTCCACACAGAAAGATCCCGGTGCACCCACTGGGACGCGAACCGGCGACCTTCTTGCTGCGAGGCAACAATGCTACCAACTGCAGCCCGTGACATCTACAGTTCATGCTACAAACAGGCACATCTCAGACGGGACGCATTAACACCGAGGGGAAAGGGATGTGCAATAAACAAGGGAGCGGGATGGCGTAAGACAAGCTAAGAAAATGAATGCATTTGCTCACTTTTTAACATTGATTTCACATTCCTCTCAGCCAAAGAGGCACATCCCACTTTCCCACACTGAAGGGGATCCGCTCAGCAGACAAGTCTGGATCTAATCCATAACCCACACATGAAACAGCTGCCTGTGATTCAGAGTTTGCTTTCTGCGAGTGAGTAAGTAAGTGAAACCCTACCAGGTGGGATGCGAAACAAGCGAGTCCCGCCACAACAGTCAAAACTCGTGGGAGGAAGACGTGTGAAGCACATACGATTGGATGGTCGCGGCTGAGGACTAAGCAGGCGCTGGTAAACCTATTGATCATCTGTTTTGACAAGCGGCTCGCTCACACTGCGCTACGAGCCGTGAGGTGGGTGCTGGGACTTGTGGAAGATGTATGTTGATGCGAGTACTCACACGTAGAAAGGAGGGAAACCCCGTGCCGTAGTAGCCCACGGCGAAGTAGTCTGGTTTGGGCCGGATGACCTTCACGATGTTCTCATAGAACTGGGCCTGTTTCCGCTGTTGGGAGATTAAACAAGTGTATTCAAGCAGCGTGGAAGACACGTTTCCACCCTGAAGTCATGTTTTGAAATCACACAAATGATCAGAGGGAGAAACTTTAAATCCAGAAAGAATCGCTGGACTTGTAACTTTCCAACCTTCATGTCTGTGAAGATTCTCAGGTCGTGGTTATTCTGGTAGATTAATCGTAGCAGCTGCTTGAGTTCCTTGAAGACGTTTCATCCAAGAGGCTTCATCAGTTCTGACTGACTAGATGGGAGTTGCACTCGTTGTCCAGGGAGGACAGATGGTTTGAGAGAGGGGTGGAAGAAGCCATCTAACTGGAAAGACCATCCCTCAGCAGAGGTGGAGGTCTGAGGCATCACCTCTCACCTGTTTACAGTTCAGTCCTAAGATCTCTCCCCAGGAAGATGAAACCACATCCACACCTAGCCACAAAAGACCCTAACGAACCCCTTTGTGGCAGGAGGAGCGCTAACGACTCGCATAACGAGGGGGAGGAGCAACAAACCCCCAATTGAAACTCAGGTGTTAAAGGTTCTTCAAGGAACTGAAACTCCCAACTAGTCAGTCAGAGCTGATGAAGCCTCTTGGATGAAACGTCTTCAAGGAACTCAAGTGAGTCGATTAATCTACCAGAATTTCCAACCATCCTTGATCTATTCATCTGCGACCATTCCATCAGCAAAATGACCCAAATCTAAGCTTAAAATCGTGATATTTCACCGAAATCGCTTCATGTTACACGTCTAAATTAACAATTCATCAGAATTAAAACGTCATTATTGACTCAGCTGCAGCTCATCGCGGCACTTCTCAGCTGAACTGGGTTGAACTGCAGGCTGTGCTAACTCAGGTCAGATCAGAAGTTACAAACATATAATATGTAGAATCACTATTTTTTTGGTAAAACTTGTGGCCATTTGGAAATATGTTGTCCATGATTCTGGAACTTTTGTAAAACAAATGATGAAAGAAACTCAACCTTCATTTTTTTTTTTCTTTTGATGATTACAGTATCATAACTGTGGCTGCACAAAAAAAGGTATTTAGGAGTTTCCTTTACTTTTAACTGATGCTGTGCTGCTTCCACAGCGGCGCAGGATTTTGTATTGTCGTGAAAAATGAGGCCACGGTGAGTAAAAATGAGACAAAAGTAGATAAGACCCAGAAACTGCTATAAGTTTAAATAAAGGTAGACTGAAAATAACAGCATTATAGTCTTCTTTCTGTCTCTTAATAGATCATAAAGTGTTATGTATTTATGATATATATACACATGATGGATGAGTCGTAATATTCCAAAAAGTGGAGACAACAAAACATTACTTACCAAGGATGCACTGAGCTGCTCAAAGTCAAACATTTCATTCTCGTACTGTTCAGCCAGCTCCTTTCCCAAAATGATTGCCTCCTCCCACATCTGCGCGGCACAACAGACAGTTGGAAAATGAATTAATTATCACGATTCAAGCTCAGATAAAGCAAACAAAAAAGGAATTCTCTGAGTCTCTCTATAATCCTTTTTTAAAGAATATATTCTCCTCATATCGTCAATATTAATGTGTTTTTTTCCGTTGATCCAAAACTCTATAAATCAGTTGCAATCCTCTTCGTAGCAGAAAATTTATCATAGTGAGACATTTCCCCCCCTGAGACCCATCCAGTGCAGTGGGGTGGTGTCATAGATAGATGCGAGCCACTCCAACATGTTGAAAGGCTTCTAAGTGGCTTCCTGACAGACTAGATTGGGCTGAACTGATATGGGCCAGGCGGGAGGTGGACCGAGTCCAGACTGCTACTCAGATCAGGCTGCCATCAGTGAGAGTGGCGGTGGCAACACCATCTGGGACTGCTTTCTCGATGACTCCTGCGACTCTCCTAGAAAGTGTCCTCGGTTGAAATCCCGCTCTCTGGAGTGTTGATGCATTCTTACAGCCACTGTAACGCTTCCTGATCAGTCTGGTGGGTTTGTGTGTGCATGTTTATCCAAGACTCTTTCAAATTGTTGTCTCCCCGGCCATATCTTGCTGAGTGACAGCTGGCAAGAGAAGCGAGAGTGGCGGCTGCACCCCAACACTGATGACACATGCAAAGCCTTGGGACATCATTTTTGAGACGCTCTGGCTGCTGTCCTGCACATCCATTCCAGGCTTAGCTTAGGCTGAGAAACATTTTTTCTTCTTTGGAATAAAATATGAAGAACAGAGAAGAATAGCACAGCAACCAGGTCCTGTGCAACTGGAACATTTTCTCAATCTCAGGTGGCAGAAGTGGCATTCAAGTATGTCATTGATGTGGTAAGAGGGGAAAAAAGGACAGCGGGGGAGAGGAGCAGGGGAAAAGGTTTTCATAAAAGGTAAGGTTATAAAAAGTGATAAAAGAGAAAGCACAAAGGAGCTACATTAATGCTTGTGTGGTCTGAGATGCGCCTTCATCCTTAAGAGCATCGGCTAAAAGAAGAGGATTATTAACAATCCCTGCTCCGTGGAAACGGCGTGTGAAACTTCCATTCAGCAGCTCGTCTTCCAAACATTCTCGCGCCAGAAGTAGTGCTTAACGGAGACGACAGCAGCTAAAAGTGGCGTTCAAGATCGCTTCTCTTCTGCATGTGTGAGTGTGTGCTGGTGACAGTGAGCACATGTCTTACCTTGCCCTTGTCGAAGTAATTAATAATCTGCTGGTAAAGCTGGTCTTTCAGCTGTCCTTGAGTGGCGGCCTGGTAGCCGTCCCTCTGGGTCAGGTGGGCTGCGCATTGCTCATCGGACCACTACGGAGAAAAAGTTCATACCGGGGTCAGCACGGTGCAATGCAATATGGAGCAAAAAGGGGAACAGGTGACAAGAAATCAATCACTGACTTATAGCTAATGCAAATGGGTGAAACAGATGTGGAGCTGCACCGAGACTGCAACTTGAAACACGGGCAGTGAAACACAAGCGTCGATAGACAGTGTATTGAACGGCACAGAATGCAAATACCTGCCATGCAACACATGGAATTTCTGCAGCTAATGTGGTATTTAGCATGAGAATCTCCACAGCTCATGCTCCACTAGCCCGGCCCATTGAAAGCCGGTCCGACGGAGCGGAGTGAGGGGAGCAGAGCGCAGCATCACGTCCTGTTTGCTCGACTTAACAATACAAACACCAGATGCAATTGAGTCATGCGGCAATTTAATCTTGTTCAGTACAAAATCTGCTTGATTTTTGTAAACAACAACAACAGACAAGGAAAAAATAAACCACAACACAAGAATGCATCTTTTTTGTGCTTGCTTATTTAACCAGCATGGGAAAATAATAAGGTTTGTGACAGGCAGCAGCACCTTCTGCAGGAAGACAGATAATCTGATTGGCCCGCGTGTAGACGAAGCATAAGCCTATGTGTCTGTCAGGATTGATTCATTACCAGCCGGCTTTAATTGGGATTCTGGGGTGCTGCGAGGAACCTGGAAGAGTTAAGATCTCTGACCAGGTTTTGTGTGATGGCCACATTTAAATAGCAAAGCCGGAAAAATTTGCATAGCCTGCACCGGAGATGAAGGAGGTGAAAAAGTAATTGCTCCGCACATTGTTGCCGCGGCATAAAGAGGGATGCTGGGAGGCTTTGGCTTAGGTTATTGATTCCTTTACAGCTGGACTGCAGCATTTACATGGGAAAAAAAGGGCCTCCATTTATTCATGGATGGCCAGTGACGCTGCATCGACAAAACTAAAGTGCTGATACATCTCTGACTGCACACAAAGTGCTGTTAATTCATCAGCGTGTAACACTGCTGCAGGTATTCCACTGGAGGAGTAATTATTACTACGGGAGCCAGTTTTACTCTTTTTAATGCTGGTGAATGCAGAATTACGCGTCCATCGTTTATCCTCGTTTTAAGGAGGACGGTGGAATTAACCAGCTCCCACAACATCATACTGAAACGGTATGCTGCGATCAGGAAGACACAGATGCTAGAAGATGAATTAAAATAATCACAACTCCCGAAAATGCCACTGTGACTGCTCAGTGAGGAGAATGTGATTCAGTCACAGGCTGCTCTTCCCTGTCGGGACCTGCACAAAGGCTGAAGGAGCCAGCTATTTATGCAAATAGAGATGAGATGTTGGATGCAACCATTTTGGATAAAAGGCAGAGAGGAACAACTTCAAGTTCACGGTATAGCGAACCCCCAGCTGGGAATAGACGCCGCGGTTCTTTGTGTGAGGAGTTTTCTGTGTGTGTGGATGCGCTGTATTTTTGGCTAGTGAAGGAAACTTTCGAGGCTGAGAGCAGGAGCACTTTAACGAAAAGGTGTGATCACAAAAGAAACGCTTCATGAAAACCTATAAATATTTATGCATCTAATTTAAGTTATCAGTGCACTAATGTGTTGCAGAAATCCGCTCCTCTTGCACCTTAAAGCAGCCGTGTCTCCTTATGATTTACAGTAGAAGAGTTTTTTTCATAGCTGACAGGGAAAGCACACCTTTATCTTTAAGCATCTCAGGTGGCTGAAGCTGCCTTTTCCTCTGCTGTGAAATATGATGTAGTTTTTGTATTTTTTTAGGAGGGATCAGATGCTAGCTGTGATTTGCATTGGCTATGCAAGAGAACAAGATGCTGCTCAGCAAGTTCTTCCTGGTGGAATGAAAAGGATGCGGCCCTCTTCTTCTACGTCTGTGCAAATTCACATTCGGGAACGCACTTCTGTGATGCCTAAGGTTAAACTGTCTGACGCTGGCTTAACAGTGGATCTAAGCCCTGTAGCCTACGCTGTACTGAATCATTTACAGTGTACGACACGTTGCTGGTCTCGTGTCACCCCACCTTGAGCAGCTTTGCATGTAGCAGCAGGGTGTAGGCGGCCTCGGTGTAGTTGTCGCACTCTTTGTGGAGGTCACACAGCTTGTACAGGTACCTGGAAGGAAACAGCAATGATTTGTGGGTCACGTCTGTGTGGGCCTTTCACACTTGAACAACAGACAGAAAGTTAACTCCGCCGGACTGATGTGTCCTGACAGCCTCTGTTAGCTCGCGTAACGCTTGACAGACACATGAAAAACTCCCGACGAGTGAGATTGTGCAGCAGGACACGTCTTTTAACAAAATCAAATATTTATTCTGGATCTCTCGGGACATACAGTTGGCAGGAAAAGAGCCAAAATGTACAGGATTTAGTGTCTGGGAAGTTAAAAAATGCAGCTCAACTGAGTTTCGGGTGCTAAATCTCCTAATGTCCTCGATGCAGTGTGGTGTGCAAAGTGCCTCAAAGGGACTGAATGTCCGGGAAGCTGAACATCCTCCACAGGCACGATGCTCGACTGGTTCTTACCTGATGTACATTTCTTCTCTGTCTATCTCCTTGTAGAAGTTCTGCGGTATGGAAAGAGGCAGGAAATTAAAGCGGGTTGAAAAGATGTCACAGATAGCCATTAAAACACATCCATAGCTTCAGTACGTCACGCTTTAATTGCATTACTCAGAGATTACTGGACTGTAGATTTAGTTAATTTAAAAACAGTAATATCCTGGCTGGTAACAGACAGACAAAAAGTACCTAAAAACTATCAGGTAACTTTTTAAGCAAAGCCGAAGCTACGTAAAATCTAAGATTTTCAGTAAAACTGTCATTTTTCTACAACTTTACACAGCAGTGAAAGATAAACAGTAAGAACAAGACATAAGCCCCAAGTCTTTTCAGTGCCGTGTGAGATAAAACTGACATTTTGGTGAAATGTCAACTTCACAGCTGAGAGGTAGTTCAGGTGAGTTGCTCTGCGATAACATCTTAATGCACTGTGACACGTCTGTGGGTAGAAAACTATGTAGGTGTCGATAATGTGGACTGTAAGCATGTCGTTTCTGAGCTTCCGTGCAGCTACGCATCACCACGGCTGGCCTTGTGCGTAGACGTGAACCGAGAAAGTCTTACGAGCACGTTGACGGTGCAGCTCATGCGGTTCTCCTTGTTCTCATCGTGCATGATGGTCCTGTAGTCCAGCAGCCTCTCCAGCAGACGCACCACCAGAGTGACGAAGGTCTCGCCCGTCCTCGCCAGGTACTTGTGCTTCCTGCAGTGCTCCAGTAAACTAGCGTGTGATGGTTGTTTGGAGAGCAGCGGCGTTGTTTTGTTTATGCACGTAGTTGTAGATGTGGAGGAGGAAGAGAGAGAAATGTGACAGGCAGAGAGGAAAATGAATGTAAAGCATGTATAAAGAGGCTCGTCGACGGTTTAAAATGTCAAACTTTTGCCACTAAGGATTTGAGAAAACATTGTTTTTTGCCAATTAAAGCGAGAGTTAGCATCTCGCTGCTCCGAAAGCAAATATCACAGTGGCAAGCTGTGAAGTAGCCGTGTGATCATCAGCACACTGTGATTATTTTGAGGAGTGTTATGTTGCAATTAGCATTATCTAACTTGTGAGAGGCTCAGGCGTAATCCTGCCCATTAATCAGCACTTACATTTTCTGAAAGAGAACTTTGTACTGCTCGTCTCCGCGGCCCCCCTCCACCTCATGATCCAGCTTGGTGATGATCTCGTTCTCAAACTGCAATTAGACAGAGCAGGCGTAAATAATCAGTGTAGCTAATTTTTCAATTCATTAACGCCACCTCCCTGTATCACTCGCTCTCCCTCGCTCTCCCTCTCTCTCTGCATCAAGGCTTGGCTGAGGGGGTTTGTGCTTCGACTTTAATCGTCCCTCTCTCGCAGCGCAGCTGGCTGTGAGCTGCTATTTTCTGTTCATTATTAAAGCTTTTCTTTATCTGCTTAAATTTCGTCGGCACGCAGCACAAGGCCGCATCGCGAGACGCATCCCCCTTCACGTTCTGCTGCAGCAGCGACTGCCAAACAGTGATACACGAATCTGTTTCTCTAATATTTGTGTGCAGCAGCTGTATATAAAACAGATTTTATTGTGCTGAAATAAACCAATTTTCACTGACTTCTTGATGTACTCGTCTGACACAAGCACAGAACAGGAAAGTGCAGCCAAGTAAGAAAAGACATAAATGCTGCTCTCTGTTAAGCCCAGGATTTACAGCACACACAGAGGAAGAGAGAGATCCAGCAAAGGGAATATTACTGGCTTACAGCCTAAAAGGGGGTCAGGCTAAAGTGAAATTGATCACATTTTACTAAAGGGAAGAATGGGAAAGTGGCATTCACCTCCAGTGAGCCAGATCCTGAGTGACTTAAGCAGCAGTGCTGTGTCCAATCTCACCCCCGAAAGGCTGCACTCAATGATCTCAGAGAGAAATGTTGGTAAAACTATCTTCACAGGACAACAATGGCCGGCAGAGACACGCGGGAGCCACTGCGCCTCTTTACAATTTAATACAAGAGTATTTTTGGGAAGCCCTCACAAAGCTGAAAACTGCCTGAGACATGTTATGACAGAACAGCTGTAACCAAATGGATTTCCTCATGCAGAAAGGCTTAATTTTGCATTGTAACGAGGCATAACATTAAGTTCCACTTACCATGGCTGTTGATAATCGCAGCACAACAAAATGAGATTTGCAGCATTACAAGCAAGCTTTGGGCTACGAAACTTTTTATCAGATGCTCTAACCGTGCGCTCCTCTCCTTAGATTCCCGCACCGGCACCCACTGCTTTTCATCCACCCCATTTATTATTACTCCTCCGACACCGCTCTACTTTTCCATCTTTGCTTTGCTATGATTATTTCATGTTTCGGATGACGCACCCGCTGGAAGCTGCATGTGAAGTGGAACTCGCACTGCATCATGTCGAAGAAGATGGGGATGGTGGCCTTTCGCAATTCAATCTCAGGAACGAGTGTCATCTCCAGGATGGGACCCACCATCTCGGGGATGAATTTTATCTTGTGGGGCCCTTTGAGAGGGGAAAAAAAACACATAAAGTGCAAAATACACTAAATAAATCATCTGTACACAACGAGCAGAACATGTGAGGGCACAGGCCATGTGTAAGTCTCAATCCACAGTTAGAAACGAAGAAGAAAACTGTCTCCTTGTGTTTATAAAGCATCCTTTCATTAGAGTTTTCCAACACAGTCAAGCAGTAAATAACTGCAAATAACAACACCACCTCTGGTTAAAAAGGAAACGGCAATGGGCGACCCAGTGAATTAGTCTAATCTGGTGGAAAGCTCTAATTAAAGGATCAGATGGTGCAGGCGACAATGAGACGGAAGACACAGGTGCCCAAATCTAACACCCCAATCCCCGTGCGCAGCCTCATTCCACCGAGACCCGACTGACTAAATCGCTCTCTCATCACACAACATAAAGCCAATTAACACATGATTATGTATATTTAGCTGCTCTCTCCAACGGCTGCTTACTTAGTTGGCAGATAATCATAAATCATAAACAGAAATTGAGAAAACAACACTTGAAATGTTGTCTGTTGAAAGGGAAGCCGAGCGACGCCGACACAAGACGCGAGTTCAATTACCTAGATTGTACCACATATCCCTGATTTCAAAGCCGATCTGTCTCCTCATGTCCTGGTACCTGAAACACAAAGATGGGAAAAATGTATGAAGGGTTTCATCGCTTGTAATAATGTGGAGATTGTAGCTGAAATGAGAAAGAGAATAAAACAAAGGGAGACAAAATACAGATGCTGAAATACCTTTTAAAACCACCAGTGGAAATGCAAAATGAGAAAGCGGGACGCAACACTAAACAGGTGCTGCTTCGCTCTGATTGAAGCTCGTCCAACATGTGCAGCTAAATACCGAATACAGTCATATGTAACGCAAAGAGTGCATTTTCTGTCTTTCTGCAGAAAAACAATAAATGGTGGAAAACAGTTCCTTGAGTCAACAATGTCTGAGTGACACCCGCTGCACCAGCATAAAATTGAACTGTCATAATGAAATTCATAATGAAACTGTGCCCAGACCATGCTAAGTTGGTTTGCTTTCTATCTCCCTCCGTGATGTTCTTTGGAATACAGACACACACTAATGAGTTATTTCTGCCCATGCCAAGTTCACAAGACACATAAATGCCGGCAATCAGCTGGCTGTCAGCTCTGGTCTGGCTCCTGCATTGTGCATGCATTTGAAGATAGGGGCGATGACACGAGGCAGCAAAGTGTTTGATCAAACATCCTTTGTTGGTACTAGTTTATTTAGGTTGACTTGGTGTGCAAAAAGCCCTTATATAAAACAAAGGCTCAGAGAAGAAGCTGGAAGGATTGCTCCCATCTTGACTCTTTGTCTGGCTTTGGTGAATTGAGGGCTTATAAGCTGATCAGCTCTGTCATGTCTAGGTCGTGAACCAATCTCCACGGCAGCCTGGCGCCCGTCTCCCGGCCTGCCACACTGTCCCGGGTCACGGAGAGGACAGACAGCCAAGTAGAAAAGGACGGAGAGGGAACGACGAAAGAGTGACTGATGGAGGGACTAACAAGAGCAGAAACGGCGGAAAGCGAGAACGGTTCTGAGAAACCGATCACGTGAAACAAAAGGAATGACTGTGGCGTCTTTGACAGATTGAACATTGATAAGAAAAGAGAGTAAAAGTCTGAAATGGTTCTAAAATCAAGAACAGTAAGGAGAGAGCCACTTCTGACCTTTTTACCTCATTTCCAACGACCCGCTACAGCACGCTTCGGTCGTGCCATCGCGTGCCGAGAAGCAATCAGATGTATTTTTTGTACTACAGGTGTACTGCGGGGAATAGCTGCACTCAACCTTAATACTGTGGTTCTGTTTGGATCAGAGCCAAACTGTCAGAGTCTCTGCCCTGAACCGAGCTGTAAAGCTACACGGCTCAGCAGGTTGGTAAACATAAAAAAAAAAAAATCCAAGAAATCCATAAATCTATCTGAACATCTGTTCTGGGTTTTTATTGTCCTACAATATGCTCAGCAATAATTGAGATTTAAATGCCAAACAGATCCTTGGATAATATTTCAGATCTCTTCCTGTATGATGCAGAAAAACAACTGGAACAAGCTGCCAGCTCGGTCCAAAACATAGACTGGTTTCAGATTAACAACTTCTCTAAAGAAAATGTCACAAATACTTCTAATCAACGGGAGTCTGTGTGGAACTGTTTGGATTTACTCATTCAGTTCAGGTACCGTATGATAAATATAAGGCAAGTAAAACCAATAAATCTGCAACACGACGCTGCAGAATAATTTTGAACGAATGAATAAATTTCAGAATAAATATTTAATTACCAAACTGTTGGCGAAGACTGTCTGGTTGTTTGAGTTTTAAGGGAACATTTTGCAATCAGAGAAGCAGATTTCACAAACAGTTCTTTAAAAGCAAGTGGAACAAACCAGAGAGGAAAGTAGAGGGAGTGGTAGTTTTTGTTTGTGTCAGATATGTAAAACTTTAATCGTCAATCATGCCCCACTCTTAAATCTCCACTTTCACGCCCTCTCCAGCTGGTGGCGCTGTGGGCAGTGCTCTTTCCACGCCATGCATCAGGCCTGTCCCACGTCAGACTGTCTCACTGTGACCCATCCATTTCTCCCCCACTAGCATACTGATGGCATGACACCTTGGCGTGACATTGTAAGGAAATAAAAAAGGGGGAGGGCACCTCTCCTGACCTCTAATTAATAACAATTTAGAGCCTCTTTCACACGCGGTGATATTTCAGAGCGTCCCGCAGCCTCGGCGGAATACTGAAACCCCATTGATTGTTTTGCCAATATTGTGGAAAGACACGCTAATGTATTTTGACAGAGAGGGGAGGAACATTGAAGGAATCCTTAACAAAGAAGCTGCGTCACCTCTTTACAGCTGGGCCGGGTCAAACGAAACACTTTGCCATATTTAGCTGTCAAAGGGAAGATTGCTGCAGAGCCCGAGAGCTGATCTTTAGACAGAAGAACCGGCGAGATAACAAATGACTACACAGCCGAATGCAAAAAAAAGAAAGGAAAGGCTGTTTTTGCATCTGATCAACAATTCGTCTTCCACGTCTGCTGACATCACGCCCGTGTGTCAGCGGCAGGACGTGGGCTTCTGTCTCCACATACGGCGGCGATGATGAGTGTGCAGGAGGCATCATGTCGTCATCTGAGCCGAGACAGATGCAGGGTGCTGTTCTGTCACACTCCTGCAGGCAGCGAGACAGACAGCTATGACTGTCGGCTGTCAGGACCTACAACGCATACCTGTCAGCTGCGGGGCCGGAAAGCTCTCGGAGAGGTTAACGCAGGAAAACATGTCTGCGGAGGGGACGGGGGGGCGAGCGAGGCCGGGGATCTCGGCAGCTCGCGTTGTGTAATGGTCGGAGGGTGGTGGTGCAAAGGTCAGGACTGAGAGGAGAAAAATGGATGTGAAAGCATGAGGTGATGGAGGAGAGAATACAGAGAGTGGCAGATACAGCAAGAGAGGAAAAACACACAGAGAAATGATTGACAACAGTGGCCTGGAAGGACAGCTCAGATGTGATCCAAGCCTGAAGCGAAGGAAGTGCAAAGATAGTCCCGAAAGCTGACAATACGAGGCTCCTTCTCCTCATCACTCATACGTGAACATCACGACAACGACACTGCTCATTTATCCATCTGTGTTGTGATGCACTCTGGCAGCGGCACTTCCACCGAGGTATAATTTCGTTCTTAGTTTTTGTAATTTTGGCCAATCAGTCGGATAACAATGCACTCATGTATAGTTGTCGCCGGGACCACGACGATGTGGCGACAATAAAGTGTGATGAGGCAAGAAATTCATGTTTGCACATTAGGGATCCAGATTATAAACAAACTAGGGGACAAATTATCGAGCCCAAAATGAAAGAGGGAGTGCAAATTAAACGTCCACGACAATCATCATTTCACAGAAAAAACTGGAATATCACACAGTATTTTTCTCCCTCCGACCATCTTCGGTTGAGTCGTGCAGCAAAAACCTGCACGACCGCTCGACAGCTCCGGGGCAATTACCCTGACAAATACAGTGTTCAGATTAGTGGTCAAAACTAAGAAAATGTAAAAAAAATTCCTTTGAAACTCAGACAGTTACAGATGTATTCCTCCTCTTATTCAGGCCATGCTAGCCTGTCATCAGCGCCTCGATGGTCTGACGTTAGCATTACATAAACTCCAGTAGTGGACCAGAATTTCACAAACAGCTCTGGAAAATGTGTGACGCAGGAGAGAGAGAGAGAGAAAAATAAATAAAAAAAATCACCAGCCGATGCAGAGTGCTACAGAGCCGTGCTCCACAAATCTTTGATTTCACCCCACTGTTCTCCGCTTCTGAGCAAGCCACAATAATTGGTATTGCAGGCAGGGCTTACAGTTCATGCGCCAGCACACAGGGAAACGGGATGCAGAGAGGGAGAGGTAAAAAAAAAAAAAATGAAGGTGAGTAGTAGGTGGAGGGACAGAGACACTGAGACAGAGAAGGAGAGTGGGCGTGTGGAGGTAGAGAGCCTGAGTGAAAGAGGAATTGACAAATCCTCCATAATATCCCCCTCTGGCTCGCTCTGGAAACCACCTGGCTGTAATAAATGCTGAATGACATATTTGGGAACGTCAAATAAACAACCCAGAAATAGCAAAGGCAGAGATGAGCCCTATTTCTGTTGTTTACACCAGGAACGGCGGCTCCTGTGTACGTGAGTGAGAGCTGCTTCTTTTGAGGAAGGCTGACGAGTGGAGAAAGGCCGAGTGGAGGCGGCTTGGAACGCATTGTTTCTGTGTTTGCATATTGTGTTGCATGGGAGGGTGTTGTTGTTGTTGTTGTTTTTAATCTTCTTGAGGGTGTTTACCAGAGCCAATATTGAAGCACTGACCAGCGAAGAGTCTGACTGTCGAGCACGAGCCCCTTTGATTTATGGTTTCCCGACAAAAGCCCCTCCGGATCAAAACGAGAGCCGCGACGCAACGCGTCGGCCCAGAAAACATTAATAAGTTTGGATGCAATAAAAGATGGCGGGGAAACACCGGATCAATGGCTCTATGAAATTAATCACTCTGTAAACTTGCAGCTGAAAGCACATTTTAAGCAGATTATCAGAATCTGTCCGACTTTCATGGATGTGAAACCTCAAAATTATGCATCATGTCATTTTGCTTCTTCATCTGTTGAGGGAATAAGAAGTATTTTAACTCCAAGAGGACACCTGAGATACAAGATGTGCTCTCTGTAACCCCTACGAGGCTCTTCAGCTTCATGTGGAAGGACGAACAACTAGAGCTATGGGGTGTTGGGTATCCCCGCGAGCCGCTATGTGATGAATTACATGCTCATGCTGCGGTGGGAACTTTGGACAGTGTGAAATTAGGACGTCCGGCGGATCGAGTGAGCGCTCGTACTCACTTGTGGAAGATCTTGGCTCTTTTGTCGCTTGAGAAGTTCTCCAGCTGCAGCGACTCCTGGGTGAGGAAGGCGACGGCCAGGTGAAAGTAGTTGTTCCACAGCTAGCCCAGACAAAAGGGAAAAAAAAAGAATATTTAACTCACAGTTCAGTTTTACAACGATGTCTTTCACCACGAGGCTATGTGGGCAGGAGAGCTTTACAGTTTCATTAAATCAGGAGGCGATGGTTACACTTGTGTGTCGGGAAGCTGTCCCGGCGGATGAAGAGGTTGGTGATTTAGGCCAACGTCCTCCACGCCGCGCTCTCAATCACACACTGACAGCCGCTTAAAGAAGTGCTACAGTAGCCACAATTTTTCACTGCTGTGCAAATAGTCCATGCGTGCATATGAAGCAAGACTCCTCACGACGGCTTGAATAAAGAGCCATGACAGAGCATAGGGATTCCTTATGAGAGAGCTGCAACAGTAGGGATTGATGTACGGGGCTTCTGTGCACAACTCAGTCCTGATAAATTGTCTTTAAACCACTGAGCTACAGTTAAAAGTGGAAAGAAAACTCTGCAGCTTTATTCATAAGCCAAGGCAGTTCCAAGTGCTGTAAGTCATACTAAAACACTGCTGGAATAATCAATCCATAAAGCCTTTAAAAGCTCAGAGCAGTTTAGTTGTTGACAGCATTAACATTCTTCCACATCTCAGACATTTAAAAAGCGAGCGGAAAAAAGGAAAGTTGCTCTGTTCTAGGGTGAGTGGGTTAAAATATTCAGAAATGCACATAAAATTGCTGGCCATTACAGAGTAATTGATGTTCCCTCTCCACAATTTTTATGTCTACATCCTTCAGTGATCTTTTTTTTTTTCTCTCTCTCCCTCTTGTTCTGAAGGTCCAACAATGCTGCATTTGCTTCAGTGCGAAAATACAGTGTTTATGACAAAATGGCACAAAAATCCTTCCCAATACTGCAGTTAATAACGCTGTAAATGTTCATCCAAGGTTCCCAGACGTTTTCTGTTTAGAAATTCCATATTTTACAGGCTTCCCTGTGGATTTTCTAAAGCATAGTGAACTATAGTTTCTGCCAAACCATTTTAATATGTCAGATAAATCAATTGTTAATCATCTATTTCTAATAAGTTGCTTAAATTTTTTTTAACAGACTTCAATGAAACAAAAGGGTTTAGGGTTAGGTCCAGGTCCTTCTAGAGCTGTTTTGTCTTTCAGAAGTAGGACTGATTCCCTACATGATATAGAAAACTTACCACCAGGAGTTCTTAACAGTGAGCCAATAGGAAAAGAGTTTTGAGATCCCTGTCATTCTCAGAAGCTGGACCGTCTCTCTCTCAACGTTGCAGTGGAGCCAATATCCCAATGAACCAGCAAAGTGCTTGTTTTATTATTTAAGGAAATAACAGCATTTCTGTGACATTTCCCAAATAACTCACAGAAGATTGTAGCTCACGGTGTTGTGGCTCAAACAAATCTATTAACACCAAACCCGGAGACGTTCAGCGCAGAGCGTTACATTCAAGCATCTGTGCCCAGAGGGACCTTTACTTACATTATTTTCTCTCAACATAATTAATACATAATGTTAGATTTATTACTTTTCTGATACTTACATTATTGTATAACTCAGAAACGGTCAGACAAACTTCATATTTAGTTATTTCTGTGGCGTATCCATATGCAGTTCAAACATATTTCCATTTTCCTTTAATCTCGTCGTGCATGTGTGGATTCGGTGCAGTTTTCGGGCACTTTGGGCAGTTCTGCATGTTTTGATGTGAACGTGCGTGAGACTGCATGCGACATTAAGGTAGCTCGGCCTATGAATTCCATATTTTAGTAAACAGAAGTGGGGAAATAGTTTAGAAACTTTTCTTTCATATCCGCACTAATCCAGTTCTAGAAAACCTAATTACATCCTTTTCCATGTTAATCCAAAGTTGTCTCGACTAAAAGGAATGTTATCTTCAGTTTTGGAAGACTTACATCAGGATTGTTTAAATGGAAAAAAAATAAAAAGTTTTGGTGCTTCAGTTCTTACCTGCAGCTCAAAGTTGGTTTGATCCAAAAATTTCTTGTTCAACACGGCAGCATATTGATTAATGGCCCGCAGGAACACTCTGGAAAGATAAAAGAGAACGAGTTTAGATCCAGTCCTATCGCTGATGAAATAAGTTTTTCCCAACTTGAAACAAAGCCATTTGCATTTGGCACTTTTTAATTGCATTGTATTAAAGGTCACTTTCAGAAAACTTTGTGCACAATAAGTTTGAAACTTTTTAAAGTTCGTTTTGAAAAACTGATTTCTTAGGGACCTGCTCAAAAGACATTTTATCTGAATTGAAGTGAAGTAAAACAGTTTATCTGACAGCTACTTTCTGTCAGCAGCAAACAAACATGAGAACATGCAAGATGAAAATGACTACAGGAAATATACAATAAGCTCCATATACAATCACTGCAGTCACTCTAATGTGTACAATATGTTTATTCCAGTTATTGGTAAATGATAACGACTTTAAGGACAAAAAATAGGTAAAGTTCAGTCATACAAATTAAATCCAAATGTTATTATCATGTCCAGGCATTCTGTTTTTTTTCTTTTGTTTTCAAAAGCCAGTCTTGTTGATTATGTTCCGGTTTACTTCTATTACTTCTTATCTCAGTGGAACATTGTGATCTGAACAAAACACATAAACACAGTAAGTGCTTTTCTTACGTACGGTTAGGGTCAGGTCACCAAAAACAACTTAGTTAGGACTATAAAAACATCACGGTTCTGGATGAAAAGCCAACCAAACTGCACATCCATCGACCGAGCAAACAGCACAGCCGCCTGCACCGGCCCCGAACGTCAGCGCCGATTTCACATCGCGGATTCCCCGATACGATATGAACTCATTAACTGGAAGACAGGGTTTGAAGCTGGAGCCACACAAGAAGAGAAACATTTGAAGGCTTCACTTCCAAAAACAATGAATAATTGCCCCTGTGAACAATATACACTTCCAGCAGAGCTGCAACGCAGGTTCAGTCTTTCTGTTTGGCAGACTGAGGAACAGAAGGCCGGGGGCACCCTTGAAAAAAAGATGCAATGAGTAGATCTTAATTAGAACACTGTCTGATGGGTTAATCCACCCTGATGCTGCAGAATTAAATGTTAATAACTTAAGTGGCATGAAGCTTTTAGAGGGGGAACTATGATTGCTGCTCACAGTCAGAGTCAGAGGCCCGTCCGCTATTTAACAATTTACTGGTAGAACCTGCCATACGGCAAAGAGTGCACCAATCTGAGGAAAAAAAGCCCTTATCATGAGTATAGAATAAAAATTGTGTGGCGCAGCATATTCAATCTTTGTTTTGTGAGCATTTTCCACACAAACACTAATCAATAAAGACTCCTACTGCACCTGATTGCTTAAAGTAGCATCTGAGGATACATCAGAATGTGATAAAAAATTGTAAGGTGAAGCAAGGACAATTGTGATGCCACTTGAGTGGATTGCATCAGGGCTTCATGAGCAGGCAATAAAGCGGCATTAAGATGTAACGCTAATGTAAGTGACTCTGGCAGGTGAGCAGACATCTGCTGCACAGGCAGGTCCAAGAGGAGCCTTCTGCCTTTTTCATTGCCTGAGCTAAATCCTGGCTGGAACTGGGTCTCATTGTGGCCATCATTTTCCATCATCTCGGAGTCTCTTACTTTGTGATGTAGTTAGGTGGCAATAAGGATCTCTGAGCTTACCGAGAAGGCCTAAATCTCAGCGCTGTGGAGACGGAGCTGGGGTTTCCCACCGCCCCCCAAATAACTGACCTTGAACAGGAATAACATCGGCGTTAACACGGCGATGCTGCGGGACCCGGGGTGTTTTAAAGCTGTGCAATATTCATGTCCCACATTCATCTCCATTGCTGACTAAATGCTATCTGGGCCTGATGTGTGATACACATTATGAATGACCTTAATCATTAGCTGGAAAGGTTAACTGTCATTGAACACCTTTGGATGTGCCATTAGAAGTCCATTTCTCTGTCTCTGTGGCCCCGGAGAACTCCCTGCCATCTCCTAAGCACTCAGACAGCCTATTACCACCATCCTGTCTGCACAAGCACAGGCACCCCCCCTCTGCACACCTCACTCAATTTTCTGCAGCTGTGAACATGCCAATATAGTTGATACGCTTAACACAGGACTAATGCTGAGGCGCACTTTCTAGCGTCGCACCTGTAGACTAAGAAACAGTCACTGCTTAATGTGTGGAGCTAATTATTCACAGTTTGATTTGGTTTATATATATATGCACACACACACACACACACACACACACACACATATATATAGATGCTTCTTTTAAACATATTTTGCCTCTATTTGGATGCTGCAGTAGAGATAAAAAATGCAGAGACCGATTGGGTGTATGAGATGCAACAGGTCCAGATGGCTGGGAGTCAGAACTGTGGATGTTGTGGTTATGTGGGATGCACTTTACTTATCAGCCTACTGGGATGCTCTTGTTTTTAGGTCACAAATGTAAAAGAGAGAAAAGAGTAGTGAATTTAAGTGTTTACTTAAGCAGGTAAAAAA
>NW_007578136.1:281748-319819 GCF_000690725.1 Stegastes partitus | reverse complement strand
TGGAGATCCATCAGGACAAGCTTGATCTCCACAGTCTCTACCCTACAACCGACAGGACCCAAACACCACAGGACGCCCTAATGGGTCTGTTTTGGCGCTACGAGGGGAACAGTATCAAGCAGGTGGTTTTAATGTTGTGGCTCGTCAGTGTACAAACACTGCATTCCTCCATTTGTTTAAGTGCTGACAAATTATAGCCAGGAAACAGTAAGGTGCAATGGTGAGTAGCAATATATACATTTCTCATTGCAAATTCATTAAAATATCGCCACAGGCACAACTCCTGGCCTAAAACACCTACATCAGCAATCAGTAGTGTAACACTGGGACGCCGTAATGAAAGCTCACTAATCATACGTTCAACTATGACTCAGTTCAATTGGACTAGAATGACCAGTTTATAGCGGGGAAGGATGGGTGCAGCTCTACCTGTCTCTAATCACCAATAGCTGTTGCCGTAATTTCTACAGACATTAGCGAGGGAGCTCACAGCGCCGACTGCGAGGTCACACAGTGAGGAAAAGAGCGAGATCAATGCTGCTCACAGCTTCCGGCTAAATATAACTCAACAGGCAAAATGCAGCTGTAATCAACCATTTCTACCTGATCCGTGGTTCCAGCACTGGACTGTGTGACTGACTCTCCAACTATCTGAACGCTTACGTGGGACGCTTCCCACAAACATGTTGGGTAAGCGTTTCTCTCTCATGTCGTGGCTGTAAACTCCCGCAAATGAAGGCCTATTTGAAGTCGGCAGCCTGCCTGAGCGCAGACATATAATGGGCTTTAACGAACAGACAGGACAGTTCCTCTGTGAGCACATCCTGCCATTAATTAAAGTGAAAAACTTAATGAGGCGGATGAAAATAGAATATACTCTCCCTCACAGTGGGCTCTGACTAAGACACTCAAAAAAAGAAAAAAAAGGCCATTTCAAACAAGATTAAAGGAATTCAGACCCAATTTCTTGAACTTTGCAATATATATATATTTATATATTTTTAATGTGGATTTAAGAGTATTCAATTTTAAATTTATGGTCCCCTAAGGAAATGTGATATACTAATAAAAGCTCTACTTTGGTCTGTATTTGGGTTAGTTCAGAAGGAATTATCCATAAAAAAAAAAGATGTAATTACTGCACGGCCTATAATTAATCGGCATATTGATTTCAGGGAATATTCACAGCAATGTGAGTGTGAATCAAGGCTGTCTGTACAGTTAAAATGAAGTGTGTAATGTACAGTCTCTGGTGCCACGGCTCCTCTCAGCTTGCATTATTAACCAAGCCAAATGTCAGGAAGAACTTGCTCGGCTGCCTCGCAGAATCTGCGACGCCCCGTCATCACACCACAGAGGAGATGAAGAGATGAAGAGACAGTGACGAGCCGCTTTATAACTTAATTACAACTACAAGCAAAAATGTTAATGAGCGAGAAACTTCAACAATGAAAGCGTTTAAAGAGTTACGCAACGGATCGAGTGTTTGCTTTACAGCTCTTGCGTTAAGCATTTCTGGGGATACCCCTAAAGCGTGTAATTCCTAAAAAACATCCAGCCCTCTTGCTGCTTTTTTTCATCTTAAGTTCAGCAGGGAAATCAAGGTAGCTCTAATCATCTCCAGAAAACACGAGACGTCCTTATTTTTCTGCTTAGGGAGACAAAAACCAGAAATGTAACTTTTTAATTAGGCGGTGCAGCAGCAGCGTAGCACCTCCTACACATTTGAGTCATTTTGATACGGTATACATACGGCATCATTATGATAAATACGCTCTATCAAACTGTCAGTGTCGGAAAAATCACCCCATTAGCAGCTGATTGATGGGTGTGCCGTACGTTTACACTGCAGCACACACAGCAGAGGATTTGTTTTTTATACCCTTGATGCTTTCGTCTTTTTTTTTTTTGGTACGTTTTAAATCGGGTAACTTCCTGCAGACACGAGCTCTGTCAGATGATCTGCACCACAGACACCTAGCTCATATGCTAATGAAAAGTTATCAGCAGATCATACTTGCTAATTGAGTTCAGAGAGCATCACCGATAATGATCGCCAGCTATTTGCATACTGTTTCTGAATAGCTGGCATATCTGCCTGCGCTCAGAGATAATGCAAGGTCAAAAACCTTCATTATCAGACCAGTTAATTAAATTAGATTACCTTTATTTCAGACACCTGATCTAATATTAGATCAATTTGTCTGTCAACATATTTTAACCCTGTTTTCGCCGCAGTTTGGCGACTGGTTAAAATTTATCACGGCTCTCTGCGTCAGATTTAAGAGTTTCTACCGAGCAGCACACCCGAGGGATGCTAAGGGAAGCTTTAATGACTCAAAAATATCACTGAGGTGAGCGAAAGTACTGTTATCATCTTTAAGACCTTTCCAATTACAGCGAGGGGAGAACTCCTCCGCTCCCCGCCACATTCTAACATTTACATAACTTTTGGCATTAAAAAATTATTGAACATAACTGGAACGATGATGTTTCATATTACGGCAAATTAAGGAAAGTCTCACATCGGCCCAGAATGCTTCTTTGAGCTCAAAATACGGCAAAGATGGTTCATATATTGCGTAACCGCGGGTTGTAGCCTCGTTTGAAGTGTCTTTAGCTTTAAATGGAGCGGCTGCTGCCTACGCCCCCTTCAGGAACAAGACTCTCCATGCGACTTTTAGCTTTTATCTCTGAGCAATCCATTTGACATATCTCTGAATTCAAAGCTTTTTAAATTCATGTGTAGGATGTGTTTGCCAGATGTTGTTGACGTTGGAAAAGTGACTTCTGTTTCATTTTTTAATACTTACTCCATTGTCTGACAACAGAAGTGGAAAAATACGTGAATAAGAACAGCTTTGTAGGGAATCCGGCTGAATTAAATAAAGTATATGTGAGCACAGAGAGCAGGAGAGAAGTAAGGAAAATATAAAAAAGACAGAAACACTGCAGCACATCAGGCGACATACGAAAAACACCGTAACCCACCCAGTTCTTGTTTATTGGTAAAAGTTTCTCCCACTTCTGATTATCACTTGTCACAGTATTGACACACAGTTCTGACCATGTGGGAATGCGATCAAGGATAACGTTAACTACAGCTAACGATGCTACGACTGTCGTGGCTCCTCAGATGCTTTAAGTGCATGAAGACTCTTGTGTTCACTCTTGCAGCATGACATGTGCTAGACTTTGCTCATGACTGAGACATTTAAGATTAGCAAGGGCTGCTAGATGAAAAGTCAGGGTATACCGATACGACTGCATGACCCCGCGGGGCAGGGAGGGCCCGTCCGTTACGCAAATACTGTGATATAAAGCAGTCCCTTTGACTTGGCAGCACCAGGCAGCGTGATGCCAGTGTCAGAGCTGGAACCAGCTACCTTCCGCCAGTCCATAAACACAGAGATCTGAGAAGTTACAATGACAGCAAAGGCTGCTTTTCATCCAGGGCAAAAGTTTGCGAAGAGGTGAACGGATTACTAATGAGGCAACACGGGCAGAACTCCAAATACTAGGCAGGAAAAAACTCCCACTTTCTGCGCTGGAGTCAGGCGGCGTTGGCAAAGTTCATGTGGAGCAATGGATGAGATAATGAGGCACAGTTAAAGTTATCAAATGAATCACGACGCAATTAAAACAGACTCTTACAGTCTCAACTTTTAACACTGTCTTTTTTTTTCCATGACAGAAACACAGATGATATGTCTGTGGAGAATTAAATAGTTAAGAATAAAAGCGTTTGGTACAAAAGAACATTTAGAGTGAAAATAGAAAAAAACCCTTTTGATGAAGCCATAGTCACGGTTCATACAGTAAAGCTGGTGTTTGAGATGACTACGGTGGGCTTTGGCATATCGGCAGGCAGACGTCCATGCCACAGGTGCCCTTTTAATCGTTGTTGATTGCGGCGTGCGTCTACGCTTGTTCGACTGCCAAATTAAATACACGTCAGATGCACAGTCATGAAACGGGGCCATTTGGTTTGACATGCTGTTGATCTAAAGACAGCAATAATTGCGTGGAAGAAGCGTTCATCGAGCGAACTGCAAACATGTCGGATATGTTCAGAGAGGAGAGACATAAATGAGGTGCAGCATGTTTGCTGGCTCTTCGATGCATCATCTGTCTCGGTGTGCTAAGTGATACCCAGCAGGAAAAAAAAATGTAGATTGGAAACAGTCAGTGTGTGAGGTGGATAAGGAGCATACAAATTATCTGAGCTACTTGATTTTCTTCTACACTTTTAATCCTAAGAAAATACATGTTGCACAAAAACATCAGTACTTGAGGACCAAACTTCTGCATGTACAGTAAGCGGTACTTTTACTTAAGTATCTGAATACTTCCCCGTAGGGCTCCAGTGTGGTCGGTCCAGCTGATGGATAGTTTTTTGACACAGTAAGCAAACCCTGCTGCTTCTTGATAATGACTTTGATAAAGTCTGGTTGAGAGAAATCACATTGGATGTTATCGCTCTTCAGGGGGCACTATTTAAAGACTAACTGACAGAGTAAGATCACAGCCGCTCAAGTGCACCACAGCACTCCGTGGACAAAGCCTGGCCGGGCAAAAGCTTATCAAGCAAACGCACACACGGTGGCAGACGTTAAAACAAGCTTCAAGTGGTGCACTCTGGGTAGTCTGAAAAGTTGTGCGCCAGACATTTACATAATAGACCCCCCGAGTATTTACAGAGATGGAAGATTGGCTTTTAACCAACACCGGTGGGTTAGTCTACAAATACCTATACATACAGTACCAGTACCACGGACTGTGTACAAGCCGTAGGATTCCTAAAGAAGCTCAGTGTGGTGCATCTGGTGGTCGCCATTTTGCCTGATTAATCCAAGGAAGAGCAAAGATAATTTGAAGCAGCCATGTAAATGTTTCTGGGCCATGTGAGCTGACTTATGAAGGCACTCACCCGGCACTCGAAGCAGCATCATCTGAACGCTGAATACAATTTGAATAGGTAAGTTATATAAATATGAATTCCCTGCACAGCTGCCACAAATGAGACCAGAACAGTTTTCTGTACTATGTGGTAAACATGCTTATGTTTGCTGTAAATGTGGACATTTTAATATGTGGGTCTATCGTTTTTAGAGTCAGCCTCGAGTGGCCATTTGAGGAACTGCAGCTTACATGTTGACTTTATTTTTGCAGGCTACCGCTGGACCAGTACTTGCATCAAGCATGAAGCCACGTTTAATCACTCTCTACAGCAGAATCCGCCACCTACGCCTCGACACACGGACCACACACTGTAGACAACTGCCACCAAATTAACAGAGTAGCCTGGTAGGAGGAAAACTTTGCAAAGGTCAGACCTTTCTCGGCAGCGTACAAAAAGCTGGGGCAGAGAGAAGAGTGCACAGATCAACTGGAAGGCAATTAAGATTTTATAAGCAAAGGTGGAATGGTTTTGTCAGCTCTAGTGTGCATCACATTCTTTTGTTCAGGCTGAGTTTCACGACCAGACAAGTTAAGAATATGCAGGTCAACAGCGTCAGGTGCATTCAGGACTCATGCAAATCAATATAAAGCAACCGCAATCATCTCTAACTGCATTCTTTCAACAGCACTCCTCTTAAGACGAGATCGTGTCAAATCAGATCCACATGAAACCACATGCGCTGTTGTTTTATCCTGGTGGGAGGCGGGTTGCTCGGCGGTGCAAACGGGATCACAACATCACTGGCAGTCTTTTCACTCTGTGTGAGTCCTCCTTCCTCCTCGCCTTCCAGACCTGCCCTCCAGGTCCCGGATTAGTTTTCAGTCATTAGTCAACTCCAAATGGAGGCCATTGAGCTTCAGAAACCCTCTCCTAATGAGTCTGTGAGGGACTGATGGAACGGGTTACCGAGTTAAGGAGCTGCTTCTTCAACTTGTCTGGGCTTTCATCTTTTCATCTGCCATGCGGGGCTCTCCGAGAACTCCCCATTCATCTCTCAAACTACTATTCTTAGACATAATTAACAGAAGGCGAGAAACTTTGGGTATTATTGGGGGGGGAAATGAACTGTTGAGGATGTTGAGAAGGCCATCTGATGTTAACACAATTCAAATATGTTGAAAATTTAATGACAGCAGTCGGCCGACCAGATATGAAAAAAGTTCTATATTCTACTGCATGTAAGACAAAAAAAGGGAAGATAGTTGTTTGCTTTTGTCTTTATATGCTGTGTGAATAACAGGGAAGATTAAAACTTGATTACAACCTTTAAAGCGTGCATTAATTCATCCGTGGGTCTGAAAGATATTTTACCTGATTTCTTGAATGTCTTTCTGTTGTTGCAGTAATTAGACAGGTTAATGTGTTTTCAGAGAGGAAGAAAAATTTTTTAAAAAAGACTCGACATTTTATCAGTATGTTAAATAGCACTAATTACATCTAACATCATTTTTTACTCAATCTGTTAATTAAGTCTTTTGGCTGCTGCAGCGTCCACACCTTACAGCTGGAAATGGGAAAAAAAAACAACAAACAAACAAACAGAAAAAGAAAAAAAAGAAGCTAAACTTTACCACTATTGAGACTGATTACGATAAAAGCACTTAGCGTGCAGCGATTCAGGACATCTCAGTCAATAAGGCTGAAGAGCGTCGAGCACTTGCAGAAATTTATTATGCAAATTCGAGCAATCAAGTCAAATCTGCCGTTTTTCTTTTAATGGGAATTAGCGACAAAGATAGCGGAGACGGATTCAAATTCAAACAAAATCTGCATCTCTTGGAGTGGATGAGGCAAGTGTTTCCTCGAGGTCACAATCCTCAAATCCCAACACACACACACAGGATATCGTACAATTTTGTGCGCACAAATAGACAAACAGTGTCTACACAGAGCACATTTAATCAAGTTCTCTACCAACCTTAGCAACTTGTTCCCTGTCATTTGAGAGAACAAGTGCGAGTCCATCTCTATTGCCAATTAGCTGTCACTATTAAGCCATGGCCAGTTGGCATGACAGAAATGGCAGTCGGTGACTAACCAGGCGGATGCTGCTGTCCCCGGGGCAATTAGAGACCATAAATCAGCTTACAACCTGAAGGAAGTAAGAGCTGATGGGTGGAGAAAGGAGTAGGAGGTGATGCCCATCTCATTAGCGGTGCTATCACAACGTGTGGACATGAAAGGAGCGACTGCCGGCGCCGGGAGTGGCAAAGCTGTGTGCCGAATGTGACATGTGTGAATTGCGGAGAAACAAGACGCGATGGGGACTGAGAACGAGTGGCCAAACACATTTTAAAAAAGCTCTGACGCGTGCATAGATGAGCACTCAATTTAAAATATACATGAAAAGAAAAAAAGCAGCATTAAGCACAAAGGTTTCCCGCCGAGATTTTTATATCAACGCTGGATGAAACTACTTCGTCCCTGGTGGTAGGAGGTGAACCTGCGGCTGCCCTTAGTTCTATAAAGCTCAAACATCTTTTAGCTAATTGTTTAGAGTTTATGGCTGATTTATGGCTACATGTTTCAGGCTCAGAGCTCTCATTAATCCTTTTTGCAGCAGCGGGGGGAAGCTTTTCTCAGCAAAAAAAAAAAGCACTAATAAACCCAATGTACAGTACCTGCGCTGCACAAAATAGCAGAGTTAACAACTAGCTGGTGAATAAAGCAAAAGAACCCAGTATTTTTCTAAGAAGCTGGTCGAGATCAAAACACGACTACACGGAGAGGGAATTTCTGACTTGTGTTGAATACTAATACCTACTGGAATGCAACGTCCAGCTACAGCCAAAACCAATTTTACAAGGAGGTAATATAACAAGAATATGCGTTTTCTAGCTTTTTGTAAAATATCCTGCCCCCAAGTGGCTAAAAACATAAATCAACACAGCGTAAATGTGACCTTTTGGGCTTCCAGGAGCTGCTATGAACTCAGTCGGTGGCCTCCTGTAGACAAAATAAAAACCCAGCCAAAGAGCATGACGCATATGCACAACTTCCTTTTCTATCACATTGTTAATACCAAACATTTATAGCTCTCCTGTGGGATAAATGGATGTGTCACCTTGGGTTCTCGCTGTGAAGAGCAGGAAAAAAAAAAACACACTGATCAAACACATGCTGGCGGACGGCAACAAACGGAGGAGTTTTACTAATTTGTTGCGGAGCCAAAACCTGCAGCACTCAAACGGGGCTCAAGAATAAAGACCGTGTGATGAGTCAGACTTTGAAAGGCGTATTTTGCATTGAGTTCAACAACAATTTAACTCCGGCAAGTGGCTGAATGTACTAAACTAGAATGCAGAATTAATCTCCCGGCTGTCGCAAACAAGTGCAAACAGACAAAAGGTTCAGTTGGGGGAAGATTGCGCCGAGGCATGGGAGATGACACGTTGGCCTCCAGTCTGCGAGTCAGAAATAAAACATTTCAAACGCTACAAAGCATGATCTGAAAATGAACTGCTGTGAGCTCAGCGATGCTCATCGCATCCCTACAGCTGCTCCAAAGACGTACGGGGTCACCGTGCGTACGGAGCGTCTGAACGCGCTTGTTAGTTCAGCGAATTGTCGACGTGTTGCTGCGTGTGTGGGGCTCAATCGGGTCAGGCCTGCTTTATTCCCCGGCACCGCACGGCTCAGTCTGCAGCAGAACAGATGTGATTTGCACACCTGCAGGGCATTAGAGGGGGGGAAGCATTCTCACAAAGCGACGTCTTCGGTGCTGTGACCCAGGTGGCTGACAGTGTGTTTTTTTTTTTTTTTGGGGAGGCGTACTGAATTCTAAAAGGAAAGCAGCTCGCAGCAATCAAACGGACTAATGAAAGCAATAGAACCTTAACTGAGAGGCAATGCAATCTCGAGTCAAATGTCTTAGCCGGCGATGATGTCGGAATGGTTCTGGAAACAGCGGGCATCGGCTGAAAACCGCTCACACTCGACCGGGGGCTTCTGCTGCGAGCGCTGCACCTGCCGTAAATGGCTACTCTCAAGCTGCACCCCGACCGATACAGCTGCAGGGCACTTCGCCGTTCTTCCATGTATTTTATTTTATTTTATTTTATTTTTTTGTGTCTGATGAGACGGCAACTTCTCCAATTTCACACGTTAAAGTCTATTTAGGAGCCATGTCGAGCGCCGCTGCATATGTGAAGAGAATCGTACAAAGCCTTTTGTGGCTCCACAGAGAGCTGCACGAAATCTGATAAATTGCCTCAAGTGATGTAATTTGATTCAGTGTCATTGTGGTTTGAAAGAGAAAAAAAAAAAAAAAACGTGTTGTGAGTTCAAAGAAGTGAGCTTACCAAACCTCTGTATCCCGCTGTGTTTTCTCAGCACGAGTCCAGCAGCTTGAGGACACATTGGTTGTTACTGACTTAATGCATTTGAATAACCAAACAAACCGTCGACGGCCCAGTTTGCTTTCTGGGTAATGTAGGCAAGAGGGTGTTTGCAAGAAAGACGTGCAGAATGAAGGGGATGATATCTCCAGATGCGCCTCTTGACTACCCCTTCAAGTCAGACGTTATGTTTTCGTCATGTTTTCATAGTGACAGTGGATCTTTGGTCACCGTGCAAAACAGCATTTTTAACAATGCATGGACGCTGGATAGTTGTCAAACACTGACTAAAGCTTCTTATCTGACAGATGTTGCTGTGCCATTGCATAATAGAGCCACACGACGATGCATTCTGGTACTTCTGAAAAGATACCGACGGAAATACATACATTTATATATGAAGGGAGCTCAAAAAAAAAAAGAAAAGAAGCCTTTAAACACTTTTCTAACTCGTCCAACTTCGTCTGACGAGTACACGGCTTCTGACTAAACTCCAGAACTGCAAACCACAATTCATCTCTTTTACATTTTTCTCAACAAAAATGAAATCAGGCAAGGTTCACATTAATAAAACAGAAGGCCGCGGCAGCACAACGAGCGAGGAAGTAAAGAGATGCTGAGACTAAGTTTGGAGATTAGCAGGCAGCATACACCAGAGCATCTATAATTCATGTGATTGTTTGCGGCTGCGCTGACTGCTCATCTGATTGCTGCACTGCTGAGGCCTTGTGACGATATTTGCATGGAGAGAAAAACATTTGAAAATATTCTTACCCACTTCCCACTGCTGTTCCTTAGCAACAACGGCGTAAGGAGTTTAAAGCAGCATGGGTTTTGCGTGCGCGTGCGTGCGTGCACGTGTGTCCAGCTGCGTCGTACTTACTTATTTTGCATCATGTTCATTATGATCCAGTCTGAGGGGTAGACGTTCTTTCCGATGAGATCTTTAAACATGATAAATGTTTCCATTAGGAAATCCTGCAAGAGAGAGCGAGAGAGAAAAAAGTTTTCAAAATGGAAACTGTTATTCTTCCCACCGCCGAGATAAGCGCAATCTGAAAATGAACTGTTAGTGAGTTTGTGGCTTTGAAGCAGAAACAGCTTTTAGATTAGTTTTTAAGGTCAAGGTGAGCCATATATTTCTCTTTTGCAGGTAGCACTTGAAACCAATAATCCAGCATGTTGCTAACGCTACAACCGTTTAATAGAAGGGTATTTGGATAGAACCGCCTACCATGACGGCTTGATGACTAGGTTCAATTAGACTAAATAAAAAAGCTCAGGTCCACCTTCTCTGCAGCAGCACAGCTTCTCTAAACCTCTCTAACTTTTTACCCTTTCAGTGCTATAAAGTCATCACCAACTTTGCCGGCGATGCAGACTGCCACAGCAGTGATTGGTCTGCCTGCTAGCAATATGCTGTGTAATCACATATAAGCACATTATGCTGCAACATAATGCTTCTGCGAAATAAAATGTAGAATGTAATAGGCTGTCATTGTATCTGGCTTGCTCATAATGCAAACACAAGGGCCGGTATTCTGCCAGTGTAGCCATATGCCATTTTCATAGCTCGACTATTCTGCGCGTAGACACAATCGCTTCCAATTTCTTCTCGCTGTGTTCCAGTAATTTCCGCAAAAAAAAAGTAACTGCTCTTTGAGATTTATAGGCTCCCAATCCGACACGAGCTGCTTTTCTTGAGCCACCATTGTTTGAAATGCAGACATAGTGCCACAGAAGCACCACCACTAACTTGCATTTCGCTCTACTTAAGATTTAAAAGTATAAACGAAGCTTTGGTGAGATAGAAAAAGTTTCAGCCCACTTTGACACTGATCCTGGAAGGGATGGTACAAATCCCCTCATTTGGTGTTTTGGTGATGGCAGGAGAGAGTGCTATCGAACAGATTTTTTCCAATATCTCTCATTGGGTTGAGATTTGGTGACTGCAAACACAATGGCATATGGTTCACATCATTCGGCGACCCCTGGTGCCGTATGGACGGGAGGCAGGAAGAAACCAGTCCCTTCAGGATGGAGGTGAGCACCCATAACAACGTTGTATTGATTTGAGGGACACTTTCCTCTAAGGGGACAAACCACTCCAGCAAAATGCCCCCCCGTAGGGTAACAGAGCCACCCCTCACTGTTGGTTTTTTCCTTTCTTGACCGCTTGAACGGCCGCATCTATAAATCTACCGTCACTCCCTGTCTTCTCAAATCAGTGCCAGCTAAATACCTACGACATAAATATGCATGTGAGTCTATTTCCGGCTGGAGATGTTCACTCCTGGATGACTGAATCCCTGTGATTTGTGTGTTTAGATGGAAAAAAACAAAACAAAACTGCAAAACAACAAAGTCCTTTGGGCTGCAGCCAGCTCTGAAATGTGTGTATGACCCACACCAGCTTCAGGAGCAATAAATCTGTGGAAAGATCCAGCTTCATCATTCTGATTGCTTATTCCGCCGTGACAACTACACGAGCGGCTTAAAATACGCCCCGTGTACAGTTATGAAGGTCAGAGAGCTCTAATGTTGTTGGTTTCTTTTATTAGTCGCCTGAAAATTAAAAAAACATTGCCGCAGGGTGTCAATCAAACAGCTACAAAAGCCAAAATAAAAGTCCAATACGGTGTCTAAAGCTTCACCAGGAAGATAAATCAAACTTTTTTTTCCTATAAAGCTCAAAAGTCACTTTTTTTTTAGGGAGGGAAAAGCAAACAGTTGGATTTTCCTTTTTCGAGCATAATAACAGGATGCTAATCTGGCAGCCGATAGCAGAGCAATACCACTCTGAGGGCAGAATTATTCAGAGCTGAAATCCATAAACTCTGAGATTTATCCCTCCTCCACAACTTGTTGGCCGCAACAAGTGATACGCTTCCCTCAGGAGCTGCTATCATCAAGAGCATGCGGGAGATGTAGACGCCCAGGAGCGACTACTTACACAGATTCAATTTCATACTTTATTGTGGAGGACAAATAGTTTGTTTTTTTTTTTATAACAGACATAATCTACCTTCTGATTTCCAGAAAAGACAAGAGCAAAAAAAAATGATTGCACAACTCCAGATGAGCATCTTAAAGTTATGTCATGACAACGCCGCCCGAAGCGGCCGACACAGACACACCGATAAGGCCTACTCACCACCACGTCGCTCCTTATCTTGCCGAAGGTGCCGATCAGATGAGCGTAGTGATAGTCGTCCATCTGCCTCAGCGTGGCAGTCATGCTGGCCACGAAGCTCCCCTGGAGACGAGAGAGGAGAGCATTCAATACACAATCAAGCACCGAGGACGAAAACGATTCTGTGATTTTGATGGCCGCCGACTAGCCGAGTTGATTGGACCTGAGTGGTGAGAGCGGGCTTGGCTTCCCGGGTTAAGAGAAGGTAGGTGCCCTCGCTCATTGGGCGATCTCATTAGCCTACTGCCCTCCGCTCCCCTGCTCTTTTGTCTCCCGTGATTATAATGCCTGTGAGGTCCCCCAAACTGCTGTCTTTACTTTGCAGCGCGCCGTCCTGGCTCCGGTTAGCTACATGTGCTGTGGAGGGGAGATAAGGGGGAAGCCAGTGTGCGGCGGGCTGGGTGAAAGGAGGTTGCTGCTGCCAGTCAAATGCGATTCCTTTGATGTGTGTGCGGACAAAGCCCGATACGTACCGGAGAAAAGAATTGGGAGCGCGGCTGGAAATGTATGGACATATTTTGGAGTTTGAACTGTCGGAGGTTGGCGGGCTGTGAAGGATATTCACAGGAAGGGATGATCTATGCAGAGGAGCGCCGTGATCGGTGACAAAGGGACGAACACGAGAACAAAAGGAACGTCAACGGCAAAGAGATGTTACCTTACAAAAGATTTAAGGGATAGTTTAGAAGAAATCGGAACAATAAGTCACATAATTTGCATAGATTTTTGCATCTTTCCTCTTATACGATGACTTCCATACATTTCTACCTCATCTACATAATCAAAGAAAACGCAGATAAGATGGTAATTAAACCCCCTTTCAAAAGAATGCATGAAAGCACTTGCAGATTAAGAACTTTAATTGCTGATAAGCATTAAGATACACGACAGGTGACTGTCTGTCTCCTCTCCAAAACCCAACCAATCATATCGCTGGATTGACGTCAACACAACTCACAGCGTGTGTCTTTATATATAAACATATATAAGTTCAACAGCTTCTAGAGGAAGGTTTTCCAGTTTAATATTTCCTTAATATCTCTGACTGGAAGCAAGTTTATCCACACAAAGAACGATGAATAAGGAAGCTTCATGCACATTTTTAAGATGCGGTTACAACAAACTCATCAGCTAATCATCAAACCACTGGACTGTCTGAGCAGCATCACGGCAGCTGATCCTTTTGCTGGAGAGCTTCTCTTTGAGCTGTAATTAGGCCCGACCCACCAAAACACAGCAGAGCAGAAACAAAACTCCCACACACACACACTCCTGCCTCACCTGGCGAGTTTTTATTTTATTTTTTTACCAATTCTGGTCTTCTATTTATTGATGTTCTTTTGGTTGTTGTTTGCTTAAGGCGGGCTGCAGGAGGAACCGATTTAGAAATCGGGTTGCATCGTGCGAGTGAGGAGAAACTTCACAGGTTTTTCTTCTTTCTAATCTCAGTGATGCACACACTACAGGGCTGGACGATAACGGCACCACTACACACACTACAGTTAAGATTATGAAGCCAGAGGGAGCAATTAGGGATCACGTGATCTCATGGGGGAATCGGATGTAAACTGAAGGGAGACTGTGGTGCAACAACCTGCAGTAATGCTAGTGATACTCTGAAGTGAGTCTGGATGAGAAAATGGTTGCGAGGATGCGTTTAGACCAAGATCCTGGATCAGGTATCTGAATGAAACGAGGATAAATCAGCTCAAGACTCTTGCAGAACGAGCCTGGTCTTAGATTTCAGGACAATGCTGGCTATTACTCTTAGTATTTTTATTAATACATTAATACGACTAAAGATGTTAAGATAATAACGAAAAAGACACCAAAACAATCGGTGATGCAAACCTCCATTATTCATGTTTCCTTCACTTTTTCTTTTTCATGCTATGTGATGCTGATGACTGCTTCACTTCCCTCTCTGTAATGCTTCACAGAAACCAGCGTGACTCATGTTATATTAATATGGAAATGTTTTTTTTTTTTTTCCTGAGACACAGAGGGCAAGAATCTTTCATCTGAAAGGGCATGTAAGCCTCAGTTAGCCTCAGTTCTTCAGCGTTGGAAAAAAAAAACGGTGAGCAAATTTACACAGAGCCTGATTAGAAGAGAGACGAGAGTGCAACAAAGCCTGTGAAGTGGAAGCGCTTCTCTATCTCCTCATCCGCCCAACCGACGAGCAAACGTCTCGCAAGGATATGGATAACCTCTGGAGCTGCAGGTGGGTTGGTCTGGGTGAAAAGATTTACAGTGTAGTTCAGCCTAAGCAGCAGTATTCAAAGACTTGGCAGTCACTTTGTTAATAAAAGGGAGCAATGTCTTCAAAGCAGGCGGCAGTCTTCAGAAGTCATTGGCGCTCGCTGCAGCAGGCTCCCCTCGCCGTGCACACGACGAGAAGAGGCTGGAGGGCGTCCCGCATTTGTTCATTCTTTCTATCTCTTCAGCTGTGAATGAATCCCCAAGATAAAGAGCCTTCAGCAAACTTTACATGCTGTAAGCCGCAGTGTGCAACTCGCCATAAGGCTCCAATGCCGCATACAGTAGCGTAAGCCCCTTAAAGCTTACACCCAACATTCAATCAAGACTGCCAACAGCTCAGTCATACATCCGCCAATGCTACTATTGATTTTATTCCTGTAATGTGTTGCTCATAAATGAGTCTTAAGCTTCCAAACAAATGCAATTGCTGCAAGAGGCACAAGGATCAGCTGGCAAATCCTGATGGCAAATTAAATACAGGTGAGGGATCTGGCAACCGCATTCTCAGAGACAGAAAGAGAATCTCTACCGGAAAAGGATTTCAGACCTTTCACTGTGCAGCAATTAAGATCTAAATGTGAAACAGGAGCACATGCCACACCAGCTGTTAAGGCGTAATGCGAGAAACAAGAGACGTGGGGCATGAAGGCGAAGGGAAGGAGTTGAGGTTCGCTCCTCGGAGCTCTCCAGCTGTAAGCTGATGGCTGCAGAGTAGTGAAGTGTGATAGCCTTTTCCGTCGTACGGCTGACTCTGCAGGTCCGTCACAGTGACGAGCGGCGGTCGGAGTGAAGCAGGAGGCCGGCCCGTCCTCTTACCTCCACTTTTATCACTGGGATAGTCCCAGTAGTGTTACCATGACAACTATTTTATTTTATATAGCAGAGAAAAGGGACGGGGGGAAATCAAATAAAGCAGCCTGAGAAAAGAAAAGGGCCTCCCTCACTTGGTACAAGCAGGCCGCTCAGTTCTGGTTCTGGTGTGGACGACGGAGGTGTGTGACACTAGAGCGGCGTTTGTAGAGAAAGGAAGAACCACAAGAGTCTCCCTCAGCTGCCAAAAACAACTAGAAAACAAAATAAAAATAAAAAAAAGGCTCAACCCCATTTATTGTCTTTATGTACAAGGTCACGTTAAATCTAATTGTTTGATGCCTCCTGCATGTTCCTACTTGTTTGCATTCTAATTTGAAGGCTGAAGTGATTTGAATTAAATTATTCTATAAATTGTTTCTGATGCAAAAAAAATAAAATCCTGCCATTAGATTGGCAGCAAGCGTCTTTACACACACAAAAAAAAATGACTCAGGAAGTTTATCCCTCTGAACACCAAGTACTCTGTGGGGGTTTTCTTTTTTTTGCTCCTGTCGCATTTTTCCTCAAAGTATTTTTCATATAAAGTCATGCACCTCCATGGAAACAGGACAACCACGGCTAGAAGAGGACAGGACTTGCAGCACGACTCTGTTATAATGCAATAAATGCATAGAAAAGGGAAAAAAAACTAAAGTTCAATAGCTTTGTTTCTTTGTTTGGGAGCGCTACCAATGAAAAAAAGATGGTGACTCTACATATTCTAGATGTTTTACTACGTACACTTTCAGTTTGTTTCCATACTCGTCTCCCATCTGCTCTGAGTAAACACAGCCTGCAGTTCAGCCCAGTTCAGCCACAAAGTCCCTGTGTTTCTGTCACATAAATGCTGGTGGCAGATGAGTCACTCATGGCTTCTTGATTACACTGACAGATTTTTTTAAATGAGACGTTTATACCGAGTGGTTTGGATGAAATATCAACACATCAGAGACCATCGAAAAGCTGGAAATCCGTCAATTCTTTTGGTTTTTAAGCGTCTGGCTATGATATTTGCTGGCAACTTACAAAGATAATATTTCTTTTAAACCTGCGAGCGGCGTTTCAAATTCAGAGGTTTAATGCACACTTTTAAAACTTTCATGCACGGCAGTGAGATTTGGTTAAAATGAATGCAAATCCGTTCTCTGCAAGCCAGAATCGCTCAATAGCTAATTATCACCTGAACACAACTCCTGGTTTTTGCACATGAATTGAGACAGGAGCTACCTTTGTGAAGCAAGGACAGTTTTTTTGCAGCTCTCCACTCATTAAAGCGGACCAGAACCAGAAATCAACAAGACAAAAACAAACTCCGACAGCTCTGTGAAGCGGCAATTTTTGCAAATGCTGTTTTCTAATAGATGGACGAGAGATGTCATAAGAACAGATACCGGGACCAAGTTAAAAATTCAGAAAACATAATAGTTTTTCTTTGGTACTGGAGGTACAGCTGTAGTGGAGATACTGGACGACATGTGAAGCGGCTGTGGCAAAGACTTGTGGGAAACTAAACACAGACTCATACGTGGAGATATTTTAGGTTTGAGTCAGACGATTTGGGACGTATGCAAACGGAGGAGGAGCATTTGGAACAACAGGAGAAAACACCTTAAACTTATCTTAGAGATTCTGATCTACACGTAGACTTCAAGGTGAGCAAATTTCAGTTGGAGATGCGTGTGTTAGCGCACTGTGTTTTTAAATACATGGATTTGATTAATGCATTTTCGGTGCTGAACATCAAATTGCTGCTATAACGGCATCCCTGTGTCCAATGCACTACAGTAGCTTACCGAGGTTCGGCACAGTTCCTGACCTCACACACAAAGGTCACAAACAGGAACGACAAAAAACAACAACTTTCAGATTGATCACGAGACGATGAAGCTCCTGAACGACAAAAACGCTCCAGAAACAGTCACTCAACGGCCACCGATTGAGCTGTCATCAATCTCACGCATTTATCTAAAGAAACGATTTCTCACGCTGAACAACAATAAACGGAAACTTTACGTGTGATATTTATCACCCGAGTCTCGAAGCTGCAGGTTCCCCAAACCCTGCCTCCGTATCCATCTTATGCTTGAGGGCAAACGAAACAGAATCTTAGCGGAAATGAAAAAGCGGTGATTAGAGGGCAGGGCCAGATCCATCATACGCTACTCTCTAGCTTGCATCTCTCTGATAATTCATCTCACTTTAGTGCCTGACAGCAGAGAAGCAAAAAATTGATGTTTGCTCTAGCGGCGGAGGGTTGCCCCATTAACAGAACATTGTTTAAGGCCTCTAATTAAGCCGGTGGGGAAATGGCACGAAAACCCACCTCTGGAGGAGTGAAAACTGACACGGGAAGAGGATTTGATGACCGACGGGGATCAAAATCACTTCCTCCTTCTCTATATTAGCTCCAAGCGTGATGCAATACGGATTTGCTGGCTCATTACAACGGAAATTACACGAGCACGCAGAAAAAAAAAACCCTCACACGGGCACCAGGCCATTTAATGTGAGGAGGATGAACACACTCGTCCCAC
The DNA here is from genome assembly GCF_000690725.1 of Stegastes partitus. Classification (NCBI taxonomy): domain Eukaryota; kingdom Metazoa; phylum Chordata; class Actinopteri; family Pomacentridae; genus Stegastes; species Stegastes partitus. The sequence goes on along the minus strand of NW_007578136.1, from coordinate 301,678 downwards.
GCAAACACAAGTGATCAGCACTGCTAAGTCATGGATGGCTTTAGTTGTAAAGAGAAGAAGAATCACGGGAACGAGAGAAGCGCCAACAGCACACAATAAGACTCCGGTTTCAATTCTCCTCAATTTGCCTCCTCACTCAGCGAAAGCGTGAAGCATTGTTGCGGATAAAATTCTGATATTTCCAGAGGTGATTTGCGGAGGAGAATTCCAATGAAAAAAAAAAAAAAAAGAATGGCATCAAAGAAAAAAAAAAAAAAAAGAATGGCATCACTAGTCACTGACAAAGGAAGACAGGCTGAAAGAAACATACGAAAATATGGAAAAACACATAATGAACCACCTTTAAAATGTGTCTTGATGTGTCGTGAAACACACAAACACCTGATCTATGATTATAGTCTACTTATAGAAGTATTTACAAAACATATCTCGCTTGTGAAAGTGTAAATTTTACAATTTCATTCAGCAGACGTGTTTATCCAAAGCAATGTAACATCTGACTCATTCTCCCCAGACAGATGGGTTTTGAACCTCTGATCTCCACTGCCAGAGTGTCAGAAGCCGTCTATGTCCATGCCTCAACAGAGGTGGAGGTCTGAGGCATCACCTCGCACCTGTTTACAACTCAGTCCTAAGATCTCTCCCCAGGAAGATGAAACCACATCCACATCTAGCCACAAAGACCCTAACGAACCCCTTTGTGTCAGGGGGCGCACTAACGACTGACATAACGAGGGGGAGGAGCAACTACCCCCAATTGAAACTCAGGTGTTAATGGCTCTTCAAGGATATCACTACCTGGAATTCCCAACTAGTCAGTCAGAACTGATGAAGCCTCTTGGATGAAACGTCTTCAAGGAACTCAAGCGAGTTCAGTTGCTACGATTAATCTACCGGAACAAGCATGACCTGGACGATGGAGAACCTTCACAGACACGTTAGCACTGAGCTACCCAGCTATAGATCAGTTACAGTGCTTTTGAAAATCACATGCGTTCCTTCAAAGGAGCAAGAATGAGTTCGTAAAGTTGCTTTAAAATCGCTGTGTTCATTATTGTGTGTAGAAGCCGATAACGAAATAAAAGTCCTGAACCGATAACTTAATAACTTTCAGCCAATAACATAATAACTTGTTATGTTATTGGCCAGAAGATATTACGTTATCGGTTCAGGACCTTTATTACATTATGGGTCTATTATATTTTAAAATTCATCACGTTATCGGCCATCATCGGCTTCTACATCGCGTCCGACCGTTTTCCGCCCACCTCGCTTTCCTCCACACACCCCTATCGCGCACACATTGCACAAACAAAGAGCAGAAAGGCCAGACAGGCGGCATCAACTGAGCACTTTTCACACCGCTCCGTCAAAGCGAGGCAGAGCTGACACGCACAATACTCTTGGCTACTGCTGCAGGATTCTGCAAGCCCACTTGGCTCCAGCATCAGGCCAACAATGTGGCAGGCGGGAGGGTCAGCCAGTGGAAACGAGTGGAGGACCCGCTGAGGGCCAGCTGAAGCCATTCGCACGTCGTTTTCTTTTTTAGCAGCAGCCGGTGTAATGCGCGCGATGTCCAGATAAACACTTCAGTATACATAAAGGATTAATAATGACAGAAAACCTGGGCAGCCAGCCATGAAAGTGACCCGCGATGCCATTCATTCAGACAGCATCCAAGTCAGACAAGCTTGAGGAAGCACTTTCACACTCCAATACATCAAAGCATTATACTTCCCTGAACAGACACCTTAATTTATATAGGAAACCCCATCGAGTGAAGGCCAACTTCTCACATAAGGAAAGCTCGGCGTGTCAAACGCGAGGCGTGCATCATTCATCGGAAAGGAAATAGATGTTACTGACCCTTGCCTGTTTAATGTGGGTCAATAGCGTGTTGCCATTTCTTAAAGCCATAACACGCTGTCCTAATGGTGCACAATATTTATTGCCAACACACAAGATTGGCTTTAAATCGTTAGCCTCATAGCATAATTACCTAAGTAATTTTTTGGTCAAAATTGAGATATTTGCCTAACTTCACTCTCCTATTACTTCTGCATCATCCTGTCTTTCTACCTATGTCATTGGCCAATCACATCTGGTTGAATGTACTGTTAACAAATCAATAATAAATGCCAATGTCATTTCTAAAAATTGTGTTTTTTCTCATTTCCCAAAAACATGAAAATATGACTTAGGCAAGTATGCTATGAGGCTAACGAAATATAGCTATTGTTTTAATTTATAAGAAAAAGCACTAAACTTACCCAAAGGTCTCATATTGTCTCACATGTCCTCAGAATGTGTCTTACTGTTATATAACCCCTGATTTTAGCCATGTTCTACCCCTAAATGGTTGTTACAGTTAAGTCACTGGTGTCCACACCCCCTTCAGGAAGAAGACTCGCTCTCGTTGCCTTAACGGACTGGGTGGTCTTCAGTTCTTCCGCTGGTTGGTGTTCATTTCTTCTGTTGCTTTGAGTGTTTGGGGCCCTTTTCGTTCCGTTTTGCTGGCGGCTTTTGGATTTTCGTTTTGGCGTTAGTAGGAGGCGCTTTAGCCTGGCGGTACACCTGGTGGGTGCTGAGTTTGGTTGTTGATGGTTTGCGTTTGGCAGGCTGGGGCTGTGCATGGTTATGCTTATTTTCAGTTTCAGTTCGATTGGTTCCTCAGATGGAAAATAGAACTTTAATAACATTCTTCCTGGCTTGTAAAGTTGTGAGGCTATCTAGGGCTTAAATGTCTTTGTATCTTAACAGCTTTTACTTTACAGCTCAAAGTTTATAACAACCACAAAACACAATCAAAAACTAGATTTTTTTTTACCATATGGGATCTCTATAAGATCACATGTTGATGATTTTCACCCCATGTAACGAGCATGTTTGATTCATGTGTGCTCAACTTTACTCCAGCGATACGTTTTAAGCCATTTCACACTTAGATGCTTTTTTTACGGACAGACTCAGAGCCGGCTTTGTACACGCGTTTGATGAAAAGACCAAAAGACTGCAGCAGATGGGGACACACTCTCGCTGACGTATCTGCTAGGCACATTTTCGGCGATGCTTCTCAGACTTGCCGGGGCAGTGCTGCTGCACAGCAGTCACATCATATCAGGCTGTCAGCTGAAACACACACACACAAAACCTTCCCTTTCTCTTTTACGATGGCTGAGAGATCTAAGCCACTATAAATTGAGAGCTCTCTCCCATCTAGTAATTCGAATTCATATAGATATGACACTCTCATGTGCCCTGTGTGGATGAACACACTCACAATCTCCAAAGACAGATTGGTTATGAAGCTGAGTTGCGACTACTGAACCTAAAGTTGAATATATATTTATATAAAACTTGGGAATCTTTGGTTTAAGAACAGTTTCGACTCATTTGTTAATTTGAGGGGAAGTTTGACCAGTTCCTCAGATATCCTGCTCATGAGACTGAAACAATGAGAGAATCTGGGAAGTACAGGCTACAAAGAAGGGGGGAAAATACAATGAGAAGACTATTTCCCTGTTGGTAATGGTGGCAAATTCTGTGCCAATTAGTGGTATGACATGAGTGTGAAAGCAAGACTGAGCTGAGAAAGAGCAGTGAAGAGCGGTGACAACGTGAGGAAGACTCCAGCGCCACCGAATCAGGAGTGACTTTGGACTCAGATATGCACACAAGGTAGGTTCTCATTAAAATGGTAACACTTTTCTGCAAAGTAAAATCTAAAAAAATCGTCTAAAAATTCAAGAACGAGATCACATGATCAGTCGACCAGCAGCAACCCGGACACATCACTGCGTTTCACTGCTGCTTGCAATCTATGACATTTGTGTTCATCACTTGGTCTCTCCTGATCCACGTCTAATGTGCGGCGTTTCATCAGCCTGCTGATGCATCCACTCATTTTCACTCTGGGTGTTTTCTGGTGAGACGCAACGGCGAGTGACGGTATGATATTTGTAGTCAAAGGAGGTACCACGATATCAAGACATAAACACGTCTTGATGCAGCAACATTTGATATTCCACACATGGCGTATCGTTGTGTGCCCGCCTCGACATCGACGTGGAGTCGAAGCAGCTGCGTGTGGAAGCCGATGAGGTCATTATCCAGCTCATTTTCTCTGCCATTAGATGTTTTAATATCGCCAGCTGGTGTTTGAGAAACGCCGTCGCAAATGCAGGCGCACAGAGCGGCGGTTCACAAACGCCGTCTGGCATCTGCAGCAGCGTTTAGAAATGCTAAAGAACTGACACGGATAATGACCTCACCGGCGTCCGTCTCCTCGCGGTGTGGTCCTCGACAGAAGTTCAGAACGAAGCAGACGGAGCTTTGATGGCTGGTGTTGAACATATGTACACACCGACAGAATAACGTGACTCCACAGCAGCTCTCTCGTCCATGGATGCTGGTTCTTAGATGGTTTGCAAGTTGAACCAACTCCGAAGCAGCACCAGGAGCTAGTTCAGGGGTGTCCAGTCCTGGTCCTCGAGGGCCACAATCCTGCATGTTTTAGATGTTTCCTTCTTCCAACACACCTGATTCAAATGATCAGGATTGTTATCAGGCTTCTGCAGAGCTTGACGATGAGCTGATCATTTGAATCAGGTGCGATGGAAGAGGGAAGCATGCAGGATTGTGGCCCTCGAGGACCAGGATTTGACACCCCTGAGCTAGTTTGTGTTAGTGGAAAAGGATTGAGCGACGTTAGAGCAGATACAGACTCAGGAAATGTTCCTCATGAAGACAATCAGCCAAAAACACAAACAACTCTGTGGTCAAAACATAAATTACACAATCCATAAATCAATACACAATCCCAAAAGGCAGAACATTGAGAACTAACCGGGTTTGGATCTTCCTCTGACCACGGCACCGTCTGTATTGTACATGCAAGTGAAAAGGACATCAAACTGGAGTCCCCCGAGGCGACTTAAGCTTTGAAATAATGGAATCAATAGAAGAGGACAGTCACTCCAGTGGCTTGTCCACTGCCACCGCTTTATCCATCTGAGAAACAGTTTGCTTACACAAGCAGATCGCCGAGCAGATAACAAACAACAACAACAACAAAATGGTAAAGCCTATCCCACCCCTACATACAGCGGACACCTCCCAGAGGAATCCCATCCATTAGACAAACGCCATCACACTGGGTTCAAACCTAAAACACGACACAAGGTCAGATCTTTACAAACATTATTTTTTCTCCCGTGTCAAACCTGCAGCTCGACAATAACAAGGACGTGAAGCAGATGTGTTACTGTCACTCCGACACATGAAGCCAGCCTCATAAAACTGCGGGTTGTGTTGCGAGCGCAGCACCTGGAAGCTGCAGTCAGTCAAGAAGCATTTTATGTCACGATGTAGAGAGATGAGGCGGCGGGGGGTGAACAAAGAATAGCAAAACTTTCTATTGTGTGTCACAAAGGCTGAGAAAGCTGTGAGGCAGCGAGACAATGACAAACAAGGAAGAGGTCTAATAGATATAAATGTGAGCCGAATCTAAGACTCGGCTCCGGTGCATTTATATCTTCTCTATTATTCGCTAAAAATCTTTCGACACCTTCTCCCATCAGCTGTCCAGTTGGCTGCAACTAAACGGTGTGCTTAGCAGTCACAGCGCCGTCAAGCATTTCCTCAACCGTATACATGCAGCAGCACGCCGAGTATTTCAGCCGCTGTGTGGTTTTAATCAGATCCAGGACGTGGAAAATGTTCAATGTCATGAATGCGACAGATATCTGGGATCACAAATTTGTTTAATACCCACTGGAGGCTGCTAAATTAGCCAGTGAATAAGAGGAAAACACGACAACAACTTGGGTTTAATGATAATGGGAAAAGATTCCGATGTCATAAACAGTATCTCATAATAAGAAGCGATCCAACAGAGAAAAATCGTCTTAATAACAATTTAGTATCTACAGGGAAATACACCTAATGAGAAAGGCAAGAATAATAAGAAAGAGCCTCCCATAAACAAGATGTAATAGTGTCACATTAAGGAGAAAATGGCTTAGAATATATAGAAAGATAGCTATTATATGAAACTTTCTTTTCCTAAAAAAGATGGATGCATTATACTTTCAAGCGGATTAAAGCTGATTTTCATATGCGGCTGTAAAGTTTTCCATTTATTCTCAAATTGCTGAAATGATTTTTTTTTTAATCTTTGATGTGAAAGAGACACAAAAAGTTTTTCCATGACCTTAAATTTGATGAATATGCTTTAAATTTTCCTCAAAATGCCAGTTAACACCCCCCTGCCCTCGGCTCCACGTCGCTGGATTCCAGCTCTCGGCAACAAACAATACATATCGACTTAACTAGGCTCTGAGTGTGCGTGACTGACACACACATGCACACACTTCACAGCAGCTGCTGTCTGCAGAGCTGCAGCTCATTACCATGGCACCTGAGGCTTAAAGCACAACTTGGGTTTTCCCTGTTAGAGAATGAGGGTGAGCTACGGCTCCTGCAACATCCAACCAGGCATGCACACTTTTTTTTTTCACGACCGGGGTTTAGTGTGTCGTCTCCCTCCCCGCTTGTTTTGTTCATTAAACACTACAATGGCACATCACAAATCCAATTAAGTCTAAGAAGAAAATGCACATTCCCAGATGCAAAAAAAACAACCAGGTATTCTCCTGCATAAACTGTGCTAACTACCGAGTAGCCCCTGACAGATGGATAAATAGCTGAGAGGAGATCGGGCAAACAAGCTCTTGAGAGGGGAGACAAGCAGATGGAATCTACTTCCCACACAAAGAAAAGAGCTGTGAGGACTCAGGGAAATTGAGATGACAGAAGGTGAATGGACTTGTGATGAAACTCTCAAGTTTGATAATACGGTACATGACAAGCATCACTCTGTGGAGATGCCTAGCAACACACCAAAAGAAGATTAAAGACACAGGTGTGCAAAAAAACCCCCACACATCTGTTGGCATCTTTGTGCAGCACGCCAGGAAGCCGAGCTGGAAAGGTGCAAGAAATCCATTCTTCTGCTCATGACAGAGAAATTACAGCTGGGATGATGCAAAGTGAAGACGTGGAAGTGAGGTCACGGAAAAACCTGCTTGAACTGATGATGAAGATAAAAGGGACGGTGCATGAAGCTGCCAGATGTAGCCAAAACTGGAGCTCTACTTTCTCCACTGCAACCTTCCCTCCTCCCTTCGCTCTATCTCTCTCTCTCGCCAATCCTCCCTCCCCCCTCTCTCCTAATCTCTCTCTCTCTCTCGTCTGTCTGTCTCACCCTCGCTCTCTCTCTCTCTCCACACACACACACTCAGACGCACACAAACAGCAAAGAGGAGAAAGCCGGAGAGCAGAACTGCGGCGGCACGATGGGGATATTCTGCCTGCGTGGGCTCCGTCGCTGAGGCGTCCGGAGTTCAGCCACAGAGTGTGTGTGTGTGTGTGTGTGTGTGTCTGCTCATGTGTGAGTGTGTGTGTGTGTGAGTGGGTGAAAGCCCGTTGCCGACGCCGTGCGGAAAAAAAAAAAAAAAAAAAAAGGGAAGAAGGGGAACCAGAGGAAAGAGAAGAGGGGGGAAGCGTTGACTGTGTCTGGGGCTCGGAGGAACCTCACGCCACCGGATCAGAGGACGCAGATGTGCAACAACTACTCCCAACTACTGCCGCTTCCCCACTGCGTGCCACTGCCTGCCCGTCCTGCTAACTTCTGCCATGGCATAGCCTCCTCTTCCAGCTTGCTTCTAAGCCGCCAAGGAAACGGGCATGCACGGGCGCAACCGGGGATCTAGGCTATCACATCCTTAACATCAGCAATTCACAGTCTGAGGTGAGTTGCTCCTCTCCTCCTCCTCCTCCTCCTCTTGTCTTCTCCTCTATTTCACCTCTCGGTCTGCAACTGCAAAGGGGAGGGAAAGTCTGTTCAAATAACCTCTGGAGAGGGGAGAAATCTACTCGCTCAGTGGGACTGAGCCTGGGATAAGCCGTGAGGAATATATGTTGTTTTTTTTCTACTGAAGATTTTCCCTTTTGATCAAATATCAACTGTGTGGCACATGAAAGGAGGTAAATCTCAGATTGATTTTATGCCTAGTTGCCTCTGCCGGGGCGAAGTGGTTAAGGGAGATTGTGGAATGAGCCAGTGCTGAGTTTAACAGATGATGCAGCCACTTTAGGAAACTTTAAAAACCCCCGAAAATGTTTTTGGTAAATATTAAGGAGGAGAGAGAAAAGAAAACAACTCTCTGCCTCTGCTCGGTGACATTTATCAGACGTGACGGGTCAGGTTTTTGTTTCCAGGAGGGTTTTGATCCAGATGTAACCTGACTGGATCGGCACACAGAACTACAACGGTGCTGGCGTACGAGGACTTGCATGATGCTGCATTTCCTCTCAGGTTGTGTGCAGCTGAGTGAGCATTACATAAAACACACTAACGTCTAAATCCCCCCCCTCCAAAAAAAAGAAAGTGCATGAAGCTGCCGTGCCACGTACGGTGGCAGAGGGCAGGTAGCTTGCAGCAAAGAGAAATGAGGTAACGGGCATCAGACAGTTAGCCGCATCAGATGAAGGACCTTAACAGAGGACTAATCTAGATTAATGGAGTGGGTGAAGCCAGCATCTCCTTACAGATTACTGGTGCATGGGTGTGTGTGTGTGGATGTGGGAGGGAGGATGGGAGGGAGAGAGGGAGGGAGGGGTGAGGGGCTGGGGAGTGGGCGAGAGACTATAGGTTAAAAAAAAAAACCTTCACATCTCAACTGTCCTTCAGTTGCCACACAAAATGCACGTCAGTCCCACTCATCCCCATCAAGCTCCTGCTATCGCTGTCTTCCCCTTCAACCATTGCTCACATCAACGCTCCGATACAATCTTCCCTATGCTCTATTTCACTTTCCGCAGACAGTGAGAAGAGGACAGAGGGAAACTGATGAAGACAGATAGAGGGAGAGACAGGAGAAGCGAGAGAGAGAGAGAGATTATTTGTGTGAGAAACAATAGAGCGAGGCAGGAGAGGATGTTTTAATTTTGCTCTTAAGAGAAGCAAAAAAAGTGTTATTTCTTTACTAAACACACAAAAATCACAGGTAGGTGACGACAGGAAACAAGAGGTGACCCCCTTCATGTGTCTGTCTGGCTTTAACCTTCAAGCTGCCTCAGTGGGAGCCGGGCATGGCAGTCTAGCAGGAATATATATGTGATGGCCTGATGCTTCAAAGCTCATCTATATTTTTAGGAATCAGTCATACATTTCACCCAGTAGTTCTCCAGAGAGCAGGAAGACGACAAAAAATTAAAAAAACGCGTGTGCATCCTTCTCCTCTGCACTGCAAATGCAGAGAGGTGCACGGAGACGGAAAGGTAGAACAAAGTTGCATCAAAGCTTTCACGCGCAGGAACGTCTTTGCACACGACTGAGCGAACCGGCAGCAAAAAAAAAAAAGTACAAGTTTCCGAACGAGTGGCGAAGTGTGCGTTGGCCTCCCGTGGCCCTGCTCGCTGGGAGGGGTACTCATTCATCCAGAAAACAAATTACTCTCCTATAAAAGAACGACTGCTTTTGGAACAAGCCAGATGTTACCTTTCATGTGCTAATAGGATTATTCATTAACAGTCTGATTTTTTTTTTTCTTCCTGGGAGCGCCATAACAACGCCACGCAGCCGAGGCGTGCGTCTGTTGCTGAAGAGCGGCTGATGTCTGTTTGTGGGCTTTTGGTACGTTTGTTGCATGCACAAGGAGACGTTGCACCTGATCTCACCTGGGTGCTGTTGCCAGTGTGTGCTGGTGTATGTGTGTGTGTGCAGAAGTGTGCTTCCCGCTGCTTTGCAGTGAGGGCCCAGCCAGCTGGGGCTCCAACAGGCCCACAGGCAGAGGAGCAGGAGCTGGGGAGGATTTCCATTTTTGTAGTAGAGGGAAAGAAGTAAACACACATATTTTAATGTTTAATATGTGTATTATAGGGCTGCAGCTTATAATTCTTTACATATAGAACATTTTGTCTAGAATATACTAGAAAAAAGAGCAATTTTTAACAGACAAAGGTGACGTTTTATACTGCATTGCCTGAATATTATCAGAGAAAAGTTCTAAGATTTGAGAAGATTGGGAAAAGAAAATGTTCTGCAATTTAGCTGCTAATTATCAAAATTGTTGTCAATAAGTTTCTGTTCATCCGCTCTTCATTTTCAGCACAGTTTACCTGCACCTTGAGGAAAAAAAACAACTATTGCTAGACTTTTTTGCTGAAAAATGCAAATCGAGTTTGATTTGATCAGCTAGGACTGTTCGGCGTGTCCTTGTTCTGTGGACAGTTATAAAACTTCTTTTCAAAAGAAGTCTGTAAACTGAACAGCAGTCGCTTTGGATGCATGATATTGCTTTCATGAGATTCAGTTGAGCTGACCAGTTGATGCGTCTTGCAAACGAGACAGGAGAGCCTTTGGTTTCTTTCATCCTTGACCTCTACCGATTCTTATTCACGGCTTCCTTCTCCGCGGCTTCATCCATCGCTTTCATCTCTATTTCTATGTATTTTACTCACATTCAGTCCTGCACCTTTCAAGCACAGGAACAAGTCTTCATTCTCCATCCCTGCACCTGTTTAGTCTCGTCTTTTCCATTCTAGCGTGCATGTGTGTGCATGTGTCTCGTTTCATTTTTTTCTCTTTGCCGGGGATGACGATGAGGAATGTGAAAGCAGCAGGGGAGTTCTCTAGTTACCCATCAGCTTTGAAACCTCAGTGTGTCTAGAAGGCAAAGAGAGAGGGAGAGACGGAAAGACACAACAAAAGGGAAAGACAAAGAGAAGATGTGAACAAAAAAAAAAAGAGGAATAAACAGAGAGGAGAGATATAATGTTCTGTAGAAAGACAAAGAGCAGGAGGAGAAAAAAAAGAGGAGAAAACGATCTCATGCATTCTGATTAGAACAGGCAGCCTCTGCAGCACGCATCTTTTCCTGAGGTCTGATCTCCACCTACGTTCGTCTGTATGTTCAGTGACGTATGGACGGGCTTCACCGAGCTCCCAGGGAGCCACCTGGGCACGAGCGAATCACACGAAGCCAATTAAATACAATGAGCAAGGAAATAAAAAAAAAAAAAAAGGAAAACATGCACAATTCAGCAGGGACATAGTGAGTAAAAGAGAATAGGAAGGCTACACTGTCCGCAGGCTACAGTCCAAGGATACCAAAGTACCCGGCAAACACAACAGTAGGCCGACGGTCGGCTGTGTTGGAACATAATAGTCATTTGTAGTACGACACAACACATGCAGCGAGGCCTGGGAGGCTCAGAAAGACGCTGCTAGTCTATATAAAAGCTTATAACCGCTGTAGTTCTTGTAGTGTCTGTCGCTCGAGCACTTTTCTTCTGAATCAATGACTCCAACAGATGAAAACATTAATAGAAAATATAGATGTGAAAGCTTAAGCGACATGGATTTTCGATCTAAGCCGTGCATATGGTGGAAATTTAACGTGTAAGGATATTCCGATGGCTGCGGATTAACAGCAAATCTGGATTCATTCCGTCACATTTCATGGCTTCTGACATCAGAACAGACACGTTTATGCAGATTTTAATTACTAATGAAACATACAAACACTGAACAACTACTGCGCATTATTCTGTTATTTCACTTTGAATCGCTCACGAGGTTCATCGATCAGTTCTGGAAGATCTGGTTTTAATCCGAGCTTTGTTAAGCCGATGGGCGAGTTCACAGCTATCCCAGATCTAAACGTGATCGCAACCAGGATTGAAGAGCGACGGGGTGAAGCACGTTTATAAAGTCACAACAACAAAATATGCTCCAGGCGTTGTTTAGTCATTACTGCACGACTACACGATGAGAAAAACCTTTAAAACGACACAACAGATCACTAGTGCACGACGGCTGAGCGACAATTATTTGAAAGACAATCCCTTTAAAATCCTGTCGTTTCCAACAGTGCTACGCCGCGGCATTAAGCTACCATTAACTGACAAAAGATTTGCTGCGTTTGGTGGCGGCCTAATGCACTATACTGACGTTATCCCTCAACACTAGTACAGTCAATCCTCCAGCTATATATATATATAAACATATATATATACGCTCACATCACACCCTGAGAGCACGGGACTGGTGCAGCTCTGACACAGACAGAAAATGAAAAAGCCAACAATAAAGCTAAACTGTTAAACGACCTTCCAGCGCACTTTACTTTTTTCTTTTACTGCACAATCAATGTGCTGTTAAGAGACAGATCAAAGACTTTTTTAAAAAACGCTGCTAAGGCCGGTGTAATTATGAGCCGAAGCTGACAGACAAGGGAGGAAAAAAAAGAACAAAACAAGACGAGAGTTTAGAAGTTTGATGACTGGGCTGATTGCAGGTCGAGCGGTTATTGGCACAGTTAAACGTCAGATCGAAGATTATGCATTACTTTACTGATTCACTGTAAAATGAATAAGTTAGAAACGCTGCGTCCTACTATCGGTCGTCACTCTGTGATTTTTTCCCAACAACTCATTAGTTATTGGTCATAAATAAAAGCAGATCATCACTGGAGGATAAATACTGGAAAGTGCAGTTTTCAGACAAACAAAGGGAAGTTTTGGGTTGGAGTTTGGATCAATCTAGAGTCTAAAAATTTCACTTTTATTGCAAATAAATATTGGTTGTACCAGTTTCCTTTAGTAATAAGACTCTGCATAAGTATTGGTGATAAAAAAAAGAAGCTAGCGGTCGACCCGAAGTTCTGTCTCTTCTTCAAATTGCACCTGAGACGACGCCAAAGCTGTGCAGATTCTTTAAGGTCGCTTCGTCTAACTTAAAAACCTAATACCGACTGCATATGTTTACTTGTGACTTCTTATTTAGCTCAGTCATCATTGGGAAGTCCTTTTAAAAGAACATATTTCCAACAATCGGCAAACATTACACCCCAAAAACTGTGACATTATCGAACATTTTATTTCCAAACCGTGGGCATTTATTTAATAATATGCACCACAATAGCATTTCTGGAACAGAAAATGTGGGAAGCCGCCTGCAGCAATGTGCTGCCATTCAGCCACAAGAGTATCAGCGAGGTCAGGCACTGATGTCGGGTGATAAAGCCTGGCTCACGAATGGAGCTCCAGTTCATCCCAAAGGTGCTGAATGGAGTGGAGGTCTGAGCTCAGGACGAACAGGCCTTCCCTAAACTGTAGATGGAAGCACATTTTGTCTAAAATATCCCCACATTATGTCGCATTAAGATCTCTCTCAATTGGAACGAAGAGGCTCGCATCATGAGAAACCCTGGAGCAGAAGTATGAAGCCGTGCAGAACACGAGCAAATAGCTCAGAGTCGTGCTGCCAATAAAATATTTCCACGTTTTACGCTCCGTGTGTGTTTTTTAGCCGTTTAAGCAACGTAACATAAAAGCGGGCCGAACAAGAACCACCCAGTTAAACGTTCAAACAAGAAGAAGATGTTTACATTGCTGCTGCTAATTGAAATGTATAGCCACGTTTCCAGCACTTCATCAATTCCCCAGTTTTGCGATGCATGCTGTATTAATGAATTCTCCCTTCGGTGGAGCAGAAGCGATAAAACAAAATTAGTCAGCCTAGAAGTTAAGGCGAACGTTCAATCCCCGGGCGGAATCAAGGAACAGACGTTTCCTTATTTTAAGATTTCATCCCAGCACCCAAAAGTGAAATTCTGCAAGTGCCACTCAAGGAAACTGCTGAATCACACGCAGTTTAAAATAATGCAAATAGTGGAGACTTACTGTTGAATGCAAAGTGAAAAAAGACCCAACGAACAACAGCTCACTGCAGCAGCCTGGACTGTGCACGTGAGGCTTTAAATAACGGCTAAACGGAAGACATTTTCCCAAGAATCAGAAGTGCTCAACAGGCTTTCATCGCAGCCAAACACAGCTGTGCCCCTAGAAATAACCCAAATAGTGACCCACGGTGGCAGCGTGGCAGCCACGTGAGCCGCGCAGCTAAAAAAACAAGGTCAGATATGTGCTTTGCCATGTGCATGTGACCCTGTGAGGTCTGTTTTTGGTCTGGGTAGAAAATAGTAGGTCAGTTCACTTCACTAACTTGCCCCTAAATCGAAAGAAGGCGCCCGGGCCACCAGATGAAAAAAAAAGGGGGGCAGTTTGTCACAGCTTTGCGTGCTGAATCATGCTGTTTATGCAGCAGGCCGGAGGTGGTGTTCCAGCCAGAGGTGAGCTTCCAGCGCTGCTGCAGTCGCCTGGGTCTGAACCCAACGGGAAGCAAATCAGATATCATGAAGCCAGGGACGCATCCTTCAGCCTGCAGAGTGTCAAGAAGGATCACATTTAAGGGAGGATCTGATACAATAGCATGAAAACACTGTTGGTGTTTAGAACAAGCTTCAACCGCAATCAAAAACAAATTGAAGATAATGTTTAAATGTGGACTCGCTAATAACACAGAAGTATTCATTGACCTCGTTTGAAGACGAGATGTACGTTAACATTTTAATCTCACTCTCAAAATGCCGTCCTCTGAACAAACAGTGACAGCAGATAAAAGTCTGGGAATAAACGTGGTCAAACAAGCCAGGAGGAGGAAAAAAGGGAAGAAAGAAAATCAGGCTTCCCTCAACTGAAAGGGCTTCAGATGCTGCACAGCTGGGCTAATAATCGTATTGGATTGTGTTATGGGCAGGCCGGATTATTCCACTTCTCGTAAGTCCCTCTGCTTTCACAGCTCAATCAACCTAATGGCAAGAAGGTCAAGAGTCAGGAAGTGATTTTACTCAGGCTATACAATGGAGGGCTTTAAGGCAACACGGCTCCTTTGTGTTTCCACTGATAACTACACATGTGCTTTAAAAGACAGAAATGCCCCGACCTGACCTTTCACCCTGTGCCTACATTGATTATTTATGATGAACACCGTCCTGAGAAACCGTAAAGGTGTCGTCCACTCTTCACACACTGATAGATGTTAGGTCTTCGTTCCACAGAGAAGAAAACAAATCAATAGAGATTGTTTTTCATTTGCAACACGCTATGGATTTAATAGTTTACTATATGATGTAGTAACAAACTAATTATATAGCAGCTAATGTAGTTGCTTTATAATGTATCCCTGCGCTATATGGGAAGTGCTTAATCGTCCTTGTCCGTGTGGGCAGCGCGGGGTCTGTGTGGTTTCCTAATGTGTTCTGTGTTGGGCTTTTTTCCCACAGAAATTGCATTACACTGCACTCCCTGGTCATTTGGTTGCATCAGTAATTACCTGCCTGTTGAGAATCAAACAAACATCTGTCTGCACAGCGGCGAGCTGCCGTCTCTAACCTGTCTATACGGGCATGCTGTGCTGCTCGCAGCTTCCGATGACATGACTGGGTAATTTTTGACCAGTTTCAAGTCGGGAGTATCGGTCCGTAACGTGGCTGGGTTCGTCTATCTTTAGTGGCTCTTACAACAACGTCGGGTTCTTTTGTGAACAACGTCCTTGCTAACTCTGTTCAAACATGAGCGGGCTATTTACAGATAAGAAGCCTGATGTCCGTGAAAGAATTGGCAAACAAAACAAGTCTGAAAGATAGTAGAAATGTGCCATGCAAAGACATTTACATCCAAACTGTTTTGATTTGTCATGCTCGGCGTGGAGAGGAGGAGGAGGAGGAGGATGAGGAGGTAGTAGACCGCCACAGCATCTTGAGCTGAAAAATGGCTGGATGATAATGCCAACATGTAAAATTGCCATATTTACAGATGACACTCTTTAATGCCACTAGACAAGACTATTACGTTAGATGTTAAATGAGATAGGTGGCCGTGTGTCTCCTAAAAGAGACAAGAGACCCAGCCGGCTGTAATTTAATAATACGGAGCCAGAGTGATAGATGATGGTGACGGAGAAGACAGTGAAGGGAGGGAGGAAAAAAAAAGTCCATTCTATAGCTCCCAGGTAAGTAAACAGACAGGCCTGAAATGGGAAGTCATTCTTTGTTGACAAAGAGCAGTCATGGCAGATAAGCTGAGAGGGATAATTGTCTTATCTGATTCAGTATCTATACGAGCGTGTGTTTGCTTTTTGTAAATCAGCAGGCAAGAGGGAGAATTATGTTTCTGTCAGAGCCCTCAGAGGCACACTGCAGAGTCACGATGCCCATAACATACCTGCGGAAACCTAATTCATTATCTCTGCTTGTTCCTACTTAGGGGGTTGTTGTACAATCCTCTGGTTGTCTGTTTGCTGCTATCGTCCACATCGTTTTGTTTTTTTTTGCAGCATCTTCTCTGTTTAGTTAGAAAATAGAAGATGAGAAGATGCATATGCTGGGAGGGGGGAGTGCAAACATGGCCCCAAGAAGGCCTCAAAATTCTGTGTTTATTAATTATTAACCGTGAGAAGGAAAGGTTAGACAGTGAAGAATCACGCCGAGCCTAATAGAGCACGGAAATGAACTGCAGACGTCTACACACAGTCAACAGCACGCCGCGATGTGTAGCCGTGTGTGTTTGAGTGTGTGATAATGTTGTGTAATTGTAAGTGCAGGGAAGGATAACCACAGCCCCCCGAAAAAATAAAAAATAAAAAGCTGCCGAGCAAACACAGACACAAACACTGTGGAAGAGGAGGCGAGGGAACTGGTAATGAAAGATGCTTTAAGTGGCGACGATAAAAGATTGAGAATCGTGTTGGAACCGGAGACGTTGGTTTCGCAGAGAAGATTAAATGCATGGCGGATATGTGCGAGGATTATTGTTGGGGAATACTAGCGCCATAAATCTAACAGTGTTTCAGTAAAACAGCAAAGAGCTTGCGAACGAAAAGATGAAAAAGAAATGAGAAGGTTTTCTTTGAAGGATGGATGCGTATGGAAACTGTCTTCTACCTTTAGTCTCTAATGTAAAGAAAACTGATCAAATATCCAACTTTAATTTTCCTTTAAATTCAGTCTGATAAAAGCACTTTTTTAATCATATTCCTTAAATAATTACACAGTTCCCTCCCGTCTCCCTCAGCTTCCAGAGCATGTGTGTTTTGTCAAGTGGAATGTAATAATCAGGCGAGGCTCTTTGTGTAAGGCTCTCATTACCAATGATTAACACAGCGTCTTTCTCCATGCCTCTCAGGAAACATGGTGAGCAAGGAGGGTGGCAAATGCATGCTCACCAACTCAGAGTCTGACTCGGAGGCGGCGCCCTTGCCCTCCACCTCGCTGGCGCTGGAGGTGAAGTATTCCCTGGAAGCCAGTCGACAGGTGAGGAAGCGAAACAAGGCCCTGCAAGTGCGTTTCAAGGACATCTGCGAGGCGCAGAACGAGCAAAGGGAGGCCGAGTTGCAGGCAGCCGGGAAAGGTGGCAAGCCAATGTCATACAAAGTGGCGTACCGCAAGTACATGACCGTCCCCGCCCGCAGATCCATTCCGAATGTCACGAGGAGCACGGGCGTCCAGACGTCGCCTGACCTGAAGAAACGCTACCAGACCTTTCCCTTTGAGCGCAAAAAAGGCCACACCTTTAAACACATGGCGGCCGTGGAAACTTATAAAGGTCAGAATAACGGTTTTGTCATGGAGGTGAAGCAGTCCAAGGCAGCTGAGCGGGGTTTAGATGAGGAGGAGGAGGGAGCCTGTGGGGGGAGCGGAGTCCTGAGGACCAGGGCTCTGCTCCATACTAATGAGTGCATTGCCACAGTGGAGCAGCACACTGCACCTGATGGCCTGTGCTCTGACGCTCTGCTGCTCAGTTGCACTGCAGACACAGACTGCCTTGCAGACACACCGAGAGGAAGCGGAGCCGGAGCACAGGCAGAGTACCAGCTCTGCAGTATCCCATCCAAAGCCAGAACAGGATTACAACACAGGGAGGCCGACGCGGACCGCTCGGCCAAGAGGCAGCTTCTCAATCTGGAGGAGGGCTCGTCCCGAACCCTGCCGGACAGGGCCTCCAAGGTTACGGGCCCCATCGCCTGGAACTCCCTCACACAGGTGGAGTGCCTGGATAGCCCATCTGTGCGGAGCAAGCGGAAGAAAGGCCTGCAGCTCAACGGGCTCTCGAGCGAGACGTTACCAAGATCCAGCGGAGGCTGTACAACGCAGGCACAGTGCCACACAGGACAGCTATCTGCCCGGCCTATACGGGGCATGGAGGAGCCTCTGTCACCCTGCATAGGCGGCGAGGCAGACAGGGCACCCTCCGACCAAACACAGGAAGCCTGTAAGCAAATAGTGCCTATGAATCAAGACGGGGATGTTAAAGCACAGCTCCAGGCCATGGAAAATCTCATCAGCTCCAGCCAAGAGACCATCAAGGTGCTGCTGGGGGTTATCCAGGAACTGGAGAAGGGAGAGGCCCACAGAGAAGGGTAAGACATCTCACTTCAAGCCTGTACTTTGCAATACTAATGCCATAGCAGTGTTCTGACAAACTGAGATTAAACCTTTTTACAGCTAACTGGATGGAATTCAAAGGGGGCAAATTTTATGCAAAGTAATACAAGGCCAGAGATTGATGTGACACTAAAAAAAAAAAAAAGAGTCAGTGACCAGCTGTAACTGAGCTCATTGTGGAAGAACAATTTTATAGCAACAATGAACGGTCACGTCAGGGTGAGAGCTGATCTATTTAATACTATAAGATCAGTTTGTGCCCTCATGCTTACAATGGTATCACAGCTACAAAAAGACACGTCATGAATCTACAAATGAGAACTGACAAAGAGGTCTGGAGTTCACAGGGTTAAGTCAACATCAGAGACACGGAGCACATCCATGATTGAACACGAACGGGGAATCTCCCCTATTGATGTGTCATGCGATTTCTGGATTCGAGGGAAAGTCTCGTATGTGTCACAGCTGCTCAGCAGAGCTTTAACTGAACCACACAAAGAGTATCAAAAAGAGATCACAGCGCATTGTCGCTGGATGATGTGGCTTTCACCTGGATGTGCCCTGCAGTGCTATTACAACGCACAAGCCTTTGGTGATGGTTTTCCTCCAGATACGGTGGCGCCGCCGCCGCAGAGCAGAGCAGACATTTCCTTCTTGCTCATTTGGTCCAAGTGGTTTGATGGCCTGCTGCATGAAACCAGCTGGAATGTTCTCGATGTTTCTGAACTGACTCAGCCACTGACGGCACCAGCCCGTCTGTCAGATCAGTGTCAGTGTATCAGCGAGGAGTTTTCTACAGAACCGATAGAAGTGCTAATCGCCAAAATTTGACCATGACAACATGTGAATTGGATGAAAGCATGAATAGAATTCTGACATAGAAATCAAATTATGGAACTTTCAAGCTGTTTCACTGCTTAAGCAAAACACCAAACTGGACACTGGTCCTCTATAGTGTTTATCTAGTAAGTCCAAGGTCTTTGGAAAAGCCTTGGCCTGTGAAAAAAGCCATTTACTGTCCAATGGATACTGAGCATATACAAAAGGGCTGCAGATAGCATCAGGCCTGCTGAAATAGAGGATTGTCTATCCAAAGGGACGAGGCAAACAAAATGGCCAATTTGTTGAGCGAATTGCTGGGACTGGCCAGTCAGATCCCTATCTGTTTTGACCAGCACCGTGTTACGGTACGGCGAAGAGAAAGTCACGAAATCAACAACCTGTTGCAAATATACACAAACGCGTGGAGCCGCCGCCGACGCTTCACACTGTATGAAAACAACTCTCAGTGTCAATCTGACTGAATGAGATGGTTAAACTCCTTTTCAACGGGCCTTGAGCGAGGAACAGATCTCACGGCAGTCTTGAGTTTACGCGATCTAAAAAGGCAATCATCCTCCTCCAATCTCGCACAAGGCAACCTTAATCTCCTTATCACCAAACTCATAAAAGTGTAGCGTGAGTGAAAAAAAAGTAGGCAGACATGTGGTGTAGCACGGGGAGCCATCTTCAGTGTGTTGCCGAGCACATCTGGCTTATCAGATGTGTCTAAAGTGGCAGGTGGGGAGAAGGAGAAGGAG